>NW_004444032.1:2026415-2081843 GCF_000243295.1 Trichechus manatus latirostris | reverse complement strand
TCCCCATGTCCATTCAACCAGCTCCTAACCCTCTCTGCCTTCCCATCTCACCTCCGGACAGAAGCTGCCTGTTTAGTCTCTTGTATCTACTTGAGCCAAGAGACACACTCCTCACAAGTATCACTTTATGTCCCGCAGTCCAGTCCAATCCCTGTCTGAAGAGTTGGCCTCAGAAATTGCTTTAGTTCCGGGCTGATAGAGAATCCAGGGGCCATGCTTTCTGGGGTTCCTCCTGTCTCAGTCAGACCATTAAGTCTGGTTTTCTTACTAGAATTTGAGTTCTGCACCCCCGCTTTCTCCTGCTCCATCCAGGACTCTCTATTGTGTTCCCTGTCAGGGCGGTCATTGGTGGTAGCCGGGCACCATCTAGTTCTTCTGGTCTCAGGCTGATGAAGTCTCTGGTTTATGTGGCCCTTTCTGTCTCTTGGGCTAATCCTTTCCTTGTGTCGTTGGTGTTGTTCATTCTCCTTTACTCCAGGTGGTTGGGACCAGTGGATGCATCTTAGATGGCCGCTTGCAAGCTTTTAAGACCCCAGTCGCCACTCACCAAAGTAGGATGCAGAACAAAATTTTACTGTTTTTAAAAATTATTTCTTTCTCCTTCCTGCTTGAACCATTTTCAGCACATTATTCTTGACATTTTTCTTTACTGATATTCACTCTGGGCGAGCTTTGATCAATCCTACCTGCAATTCTCACCTCATTGGTTTTAGATTGTTTTGGTTTTGGATTGTTTCACATGTTATTTAGCTAAGGATATTGGGTAGTTACTGCTGCATCTCTACTGGGATATGACTTTTTTTTTTATTTTTTTATTTTTGGAGTTCCTATTTTCTTTCCAGTCTTTTGATCTTTCAGGACATGTCCATAGGATTCCAAAATATCCTGCCATGTCAGTCAGAAATTCAATCACATCAATCAAAACTTCAGTCAACCTTCTATGAGTTATGGAGATACAAATAATTTGTTTTACTCAATTGCCAAAATAGACCAGATGGTTTCGCATCTGGAGTCTTTACAAATCTATGGTGATTATGACTTTGTTCTTTTTATGGCTCGGTTCCTTTTTTTTTTTTTTTTGGTCTATTGTCCTTGCTGCTGATAATGTAGATTGAATTCTATTTCCTGTCTTAGCTACTCACTCTTTTGCTTACTGTCTTTTTCATATACCTGTGCTGCCTGGTACCATCTGATCCCTCTACTCTAATAATTAGGATTTGAGAACTACTACAGGCTGCCACAGAGCAATGTCCCAAAGTTCTGGACAGTTGGCCCTTTACTGTGGTACACAGGTCTGGAAGCATTGTTGAAAGCGATCACTGACATCAGAAATAGGCAAACTGTATGAATTTGGGTTACTAATGTAAAAACAGGTAAATCATCAAGGTTTAATGCTAAATGAGACACAAAAACTTAGGGAAGTTGGCTAACTAGTAGGTTCGAAGCCAATATTGGACAACAAGCCTGGAAAAATTCTCAAAAGCAAATGCAAAGCACTATGACACCTGTTTACCCAGATCCTGTGATTATTATCTTAATCTTTCCACACTGGCTGAAGTCGTTCAACTTCAGCTTATTACATAATTGCAATAGGCCTAATAGTTTGTCCCAATTTTTCTGTATATTGCTTCAACAGCACATATGGGAAATAACTAAGTGTACCACCCTGGGATTTTCCAATAATTTTATTGGTAATCTTATGTTTCTATTTTTTCTTACATACAAATCATTCATTCAACAAATACTTACTGAGGTTTTACCATGTGCCAGGCAATCTATCAAGCACCAGGAACACATTCCTAAGTAAAACAGACATAGATGCTCCCTGGTGGAGGTTATAGTGCAATGGATAAATACATTTTATTGACAAACATATTGAGAAAGCCAGGTGCAGGTCCAGGTATATAAAAATGGGATGTGACTCTACAATGCCAAACTAACAGTTGAAATTAATACTAAAACTAGTATTTGACAGATTTTTTAAGACTAATTAATTAATTGTTCAAGCAAAACTACAACCAAAACTGGACAAGATTGTTGTTGTTGTGTGCTGAGTTGATTCTGACTTATAGCAACCCCATGTGATAGAGTAAAAACTGCCCCATGAGGTTTTCTTGGCTATAATCTTTATGGGAGCAGATCACCCGGTCTTTTCTTTTATGGACCTGCTGGCTGAGTTTGAACTACCAACCTGTTGGTTAGCAGCAGAGCGCTTAACCATTGCACCACCAGGGCTCCTTGGCCAATGATTACATATGAATAAATCCATTCCATCTCTCCCCATTAGACCTTCAGTTTAATGTGAAGCTTCCTGCAGTGTTGGTTGTGCCCCTAGCCTCTCAGTTGATTGGTGGACTTGTGATATTATTAGAATACTCTTTCGCATTCAATTAATTTCTAGGGAGGAAGGAAGAAAATGGAGAGAACTTAAAAAATTAATAATCTGAAAACTAGAATCAATCACCGAATTAGTCCATACTCTAGAAGATTTTTGTTTTATGCTAGAAAGTTAACTTTTCAATTAATAGAAAATGTGCAGAGAAGCTGCATTTTAATGTTCACGAGAAATGTATTTACAATCTAATTCAGTAAATTGGATGCTAACATGTCTGGTCATTAATCCATTAACAAGAAAGGATCATAAATCAAATGACATTTTAGCTATATACAGTATTAAAGATTGAGACCGTATGTTCAATTAGCTTAATAAATAGGGATATTTTTGTAGCCAACATATTCTGAGTTGTACATAAATTTCTGGACTGGAAATTTGGAATCAGCATTATTAACACTATGTTATAGATTTGATCTATGTCTGGTGGGGGGTAGGAGTGGGAAAACTAATTTTATGTTCTAACTTTTACATCAGATACTTGTTATTCAGGCTTAGCTAAGCAGTTGATTTCTGTAGTAAGAAATCTTTGCCTCATTAAAATCTAACTTAGACAGCCTTTCTACATGCTCACATGGCATCCAAAATTTACTCCTAGTATAGGCTTTACCAAGCTACATCTTTACAGCTTTTTCACTTTCATTGCAAGCGCCTCATTAAATATAATTGCTGACATAAACTTGATCTTTGTAAGTTATCCTTCAGTCTATCCTCAATTTTTGGACAAGCATTCTCTTATTCTTCCTTTCTCCCCATTATGTTTCCTTCTCTGCACTTAAATTTCTAATCACTTAAACCTTTCACTTCATTCAACTCTGGGTTACTTAGCTTATCTACTTTCTCCTCTTGCTCCAGCATATCATAAGGAAATTATGCAAATAAATCTGTCGTTTACTCTGCTTTATATAAAACAAACAAACAAAAACCAAACCCATTGCCGTCGAGTCGATTCCGACCCATAGTGACCCTATTTGAATTGCCCAAGGACTATCTCCACTTAGAACCCCTTTGTGGGCTCCTTAAAATTATTACATCTAATACTGAACTGATTTCCATCCCCAAAAATATACATCATTTTCCATGTATGTACAGTTAATGACAGACTCTAGTTGCTCAACCCAGTTTCATTGAAGCCATCTGACTCTTCCCTTATGCTCGAGTTCAGATGGTAACTAAATCATGAGAGTTGTACATATGAAACATCTGTGGTATCTATCTCCTCTTTTCTACACTCACTGATCCTGTCTAAATTATTATTATATCTTGCTGGGTTAATACACTAGTCTTCTAACCGATCTCTCTGTCTCTTGTCTACCCACAATAATCTGACTGTCATACATACCACCAGATTTACCTTTCTAATACACGAATTCATTTTCTTCAATATTTTTCTCTGTTTAAAAGCCACTGATGATAATTCATTGCCATAGAATAAAGTTAAAACTTATTAGCTTAATATAAACTTCCCCTTAGACCTACTTCTACCTACCTTTCTAGCTACATTTGCTCCAGTCTACTGCCTACCTCACTAGACATTCTGACTGTCGTAAACTAGCTACTGTTCCATGGAGCCCCTGCTCTCCCATGCACTTGCATGTCACTCTGCCTTTTTTCAGGCTAGTCCCTCTGATATTCTCCTCAACTTTTCTCTCCAAGACACTGCCTGTTGTTGTTAGGAGCCATCGAGTCAGCTCCAAATCATAGTGACTCCATGTATAACAGAATAAAACATTGCCTGGTCCTTTGCAATCCTCACAATAGTAGGTATGTTTGAGCCCATTGTTGTAGCTGCGGTGTCAACACATCTCATTGAGGGTCTTCTTACTATCACTTAGTATATACTCCCTGATCAGATTTTGCCCATTGTCCTATGTTCTTTATAGCAATTTTAGTTTTCCATCCAGGATCCAACCTAGAGTCACACATGACTTTCTTTGTCATTAGTGACATTAATGTTTTTAAGATGTTCAGGCCAACTCTTGGAATTGTTAACTATTTCCTCATTATTAGATTTAAGCTATTTATTTTTTGACAGGAATACCAGAAAAAGGATGCTGTCTATTCTCAGTGCCTCACGTCAATTGTCCCATATTTGGTGGTGATAAGTTTGATCAGTTCTTAGGTCGTGTCCACCAGCTTTCGCCACTATAAATGTAACTTTTTCACTTTGTAATTAACATATTACTTGTGGGGCCATAAGCTTAAGTTTCACTTTCTTGACTTCACAATTTGAATTATGCCCCTACCATGACAATGTATGAGCCCTGGTGGCTCAATGGTTAAGCGCTCGGCTGCTAACTAAGAGGTTGGCACTTCAAACCCACCACCAATTCCATTGCGAAAAGACCTGGAAGATGCTCCTGTAACGATCATAGCCTAGGAAACCCTATGGGGAAAGTCTACTCTGTCATATAGTGTTGCTATGAGTTGGAATTGACTCAACGGCACACAACAACATGACATTGTAGTCTCTGAGAGAACCTGGCATCTGTTACTATATTAATTATAATTTCGAATTATATTTTATTAGTTGTGCTTCTTCATTGTGGTTACCTGTCCGAATGAATCGTGTCTATTTTGTTCACTGCTATTTTCCTGTGCCTAGCATAGTTTGTGGTGCAGTGTGGGCACTCACAAGATATTTACAAAGGAGTGAAGAATGAATATGTAACTACATTGCAGAAAATTATTTAGGAAAGATAATACAGCATTTCTTCACACAAATCACAGAAATAAAGCTTGTAAGACTTCATTTACAGTCCTGTCTGTTTTTACTGATAGATTGGCCATTTTACTCCTAGGAAGTAAAGAGATGATGCTATTTCCCTAAACTGGGCATTTTTTTCTAATGCATCTCTTGTATTCTGAGCTACACAGACCTGTAGGCAGAAAGATAGTAATGGAAATGGAAATCCTACATCTTGAATAATAAGCTTAGATTTTTTTTTTAGGAACAACAAATCCAGTTGATGGATAGTCTGCACCTCATCTGTAGTGATTTATCTAGCTTTAGACAACCTTTCCGCAGACTGGTACAGAACATTGGTCATGTTTGTAGACTTGTAGTTTGTCATTCAGTTCAAAGAGAGGGAGAATATATAGTGAACTGTCAGAAATTATTCTCAGTAACATTTTTTTTAAACCCCATGTTATTAGGTTTTGAGATGATGAATTCACTTTTATTTTCATCTTGAATTTTATTTTACAGGAACTGATTCAAATATATTCAAATAATTTTTTCTATGATAATGAATTTTTCATTCTTTTTCCACTGCCCTCCAGCATCACCTATTTCCTTCCCACCATCTCCGTTAAATATTTAGTTGTACCTTAGAGTAAGGTGATGAAAAAGCATGAATTTTGCTAACAGAAGAATTTTTTTTAAACTGACTTTCTCCACAAGTCTGCCATTTTCCATGCAAGAGCAACTTTTGATCTAACAACTCAGAATTCTCTTGGAAAAATCAGTAATAGATCTTTTCCATATTCTGATAATGCACTTAAATGTCATTTTGCGAAGTCCTATGGGATCTGATGAGTTTTGAGATATAAGTGTTATATTTTATAGCATTTGAATTTCTATGTTTATGGCAGGGCTGTCCTCCAAAACCTCAATAGCTCCCATCTGCAGAACTGGAGGGAGCATAGAGTAACCTCAGATGGTGGCTGTTCTTTATTCTTGTTTTCCACACCACAAATTACTACAGATGTGGTTAGTGTTCCTTGCCTCTTTGCTCCTTCCAGATACTAACCCCTCATCCTCCATAAAAAGCCCAGTTTTTATTCCCATGTTATCACCTCTCTTTGTTCCAGGCATCCTGATAGTCACTTCCCCTCATTCGCTGATGATACTTGGTTCAAGGTTTTTTCTTCACCATTATTTCCTTCTTCAACCTTGGTCATTTCAATTCCATGTATATCATGTATATTATGAATCCAATGCTCTTACTTATTAGTTTCTTCACCTTGTCACTTCCAGTGATTATTTTTTCTTCCACTTACCACATCCATAGAATCTAATGGATTCCGGGTCTTGTTTTATGTAATAACTACAACCCTTCTAAAATCTTAATTTCAAGGACCCCATCTTTGAACACTGTCTTTCCATTTTCCTTTTTCTGGTACCCCAATTCCAACTGTTCTTTGCTCCCACTGAGAACTCTAATATATCGATTCTATTAGCTTTTCATTGTTCATCCCTATTGTTTCCTCTTTCTTTTCTCATAAAGAATTAAATCCCATGATCCACTATTCTAGTCACTCACTTGCATATACACTCAATTCTTTTTCTTTTCTCTTTCTCTCTTAGCAAAACTCCAGAGCCGGTTAAATCCAACTCTCTGATTATTCTGTATGTACAACAGAACAACTGAATATGTTGCTTTTGTTATATTGTTATTATCTGCCATTGAGATGGTTCCAGCTCATAGCAACCCTATGTACAACAGAATGAAACACTGCCTGGTCCTGCACCATCCCCACAATTGTTGCTATGTTTGAGCCCATTGTTGCAGCCACCATGTCAATCCATCTTGTTGAGGGTCTTCCTTTTTCTAGTTGACCCTCTACTTTACCAAACATGATGTCCTTCTCCAGGGGTTGATCTATACTGATAACATATCCAAAGTATGTATGATGAAGTCTTGCCATCTTCACTTCTAAGGAGCATTCAGGCTGTACTTCTTCCAAGACAGATTTATTCATTCTTCTTGAAGTCCACGGTATATTCAATATTCTTCACCAACACCATAATTCTAACACGGCAATCTTCTTAGGTCTTCCTTATTCATTGTCCAGCTTTCCCATGCACATGAGGCAATTGAAAATACCATGGCTTCGTTCAGATGCACCTCAGCCCTCAAATGACATCTTTGCTTTTTAACACTTTAAAGAGGTCTTTTGCAGCAGATTTGCCCAATGTAATGCATCTTTTGATTTTCTGACTGCTGTTTCCATGAGTGTTGATTGTGGATCCAGGTAAAATGAAATCCTTGACAACTTCAATCTTTTCTCCATTTATCACGATGATGCTTATTGGTCTAGTTGTGAGGATTTCTTTTCTTTATGTTGAGGTATAATTCATACTGAAGGCTGTGGTCTTTGATCTTCATCAGTAAGTGTTTCAAGTCCTCTTCACTTTCAGCAAGCAAGGTTGTGTCATCTGCATTATGTGAGTTGTTAATTAATTAGTCTCTTATAATCCTGATGCCACATTCTTCTTCATTTAGTCCAGCTTCTCATATTATTTGCTCAGCATATTGAATAAGTATGGTGAAAGGATATAACCCTGACACACACCTTTTCTGATTTTAAACCACAAAGTACCCATTGGTCTATGTACAGGTTCTGCATAAGCACAATTAAGTGTTCTGGAATTACCATTCTTCCCATAATTTGTTATGATAACACACAGTTGAATGCCTTTGCACAGTTAATAAAACACAGGTAAATATCTTTCTGGTATTCTCCGCTTTCAGCCAAGATCCATGTGACATCAACAATTATATCCCTTCTTTCAAGTCCTCTTCTGAATCCAGTTTAAATTTCTGGCAGTTCTCTCTCGATGTACTGCTGCAATCATTTCAAAATTATTTTCAGCAAAATTTTACTTGTGTGTGATATTAATGATATTGTTCAATAATTTCTACATTCTGTTGGATCACCTTTGTTTGGAATGGGCACAAATATGGATCTCAGTTGCCAAGTAGCTCTCTTCCAAATTTCTTGGAATAGATGAGTGAGCGCTTCCAGCACTGCATCTGTTTGTTGAAACATCTCAATTGGTATTCCATCAATTCCTGGAGCCTTGTTTTTCACCAATACCTTCAGCACAGCTTGGACTTCTTCCTTCCATACCATCAGTTCTTGATCATATGCTACTTCCTGAAATGACTGAACGTCAACCAATTCTTTTTGGTACAGTGACTCTGTGTATTCTTTCTATCTTCTTTTGATGCTTCCTGTGTTGTTCAATATTTGCCCATAGAAACCTTCAATACTGCAACTTGAGGCTTGAAGTTGTTCTTCAGTTCTTTCAGCCTGAGAAATGCTGAGCGTGTTCTTCCCTTTTGGTTTTCTAACTCCAGGTCTTTGCACGTATCATTATAATAATTTCCTGACTAAAGACCAGACAAGTTGTGGAACAACATCAAGGACATCATACATAAAGAAAGAAAACCCAAAAACCAAACCCGCTGCTGTTGAGTGGATTCCGACTCATAGCAACCTTATAGGACAGAGTAGAACTGCCCCATAGGGTTTCCAAGGAGTGTCTGGTGGATTCAAACCACTGACCTTTTGGTTAGCAGCCATAGCTCTTAACCACTATGCCACCAGGGTTTCCTAAAGAAAGAAAGAGGTCATTAAAAAAGCCAGGAAAGAAAGAAAAAACCAAAATGGATGTCAGAAGAGACTGTGAAACTTGCTCTTGAATGTAGACTAGCTAAAGTGAAAGGAAGAAATGATGGAGTAAAAGAGCTGAACATAAGATTTCAGCTCAAGAAGACATAGAAAAACTCTCTACCACAAAAGATGAACTCTGAACAATTAATTATGAAGGACTAAACATCACGAAAGACTGTCAGGAGAGATGATAAATAAGACCATCAACACCTCCAAGAATGAAATATAATAGAACAATCATAAAAGCTATAAAATAAGTGAGTCTAGAAACGGATAGATTTTTAAAAGTGTTAAGTGATTATGTGACTATAATAAAGAACATGCAGATTTGAAAAGGAAACAATAAAGCATATAAAATTTCTAAAAATGAAAAACAATTTTTAATTGGATAGCTTATACAGCAAGTTGGAGTAAGTGGAAGGGAGAATTTTTATCACTGAAAGAAATGTCAGTAAATCACCTAGGCTGCAACACAGAGAATAAAGAGATGGAAAATATGAGAGAGCAGGCACAAAGGTGCGGGAGGGGGGACCCATGACAATCCAACATATGATTGATTAATAAGAGCTCCAGAAGGATAAAATAGACAAAATGGGAGAAAGATAATATATGAAAAAAGATAATGCCTGAAATTTGTAGGAAAAAAAGAAAGGCCTTTAAATTGAAGTAACATATCATTAAATAAAATAACTCTACACCTCAACATCTTCTTGTGAATATGCATAATATCAAAGTCAAAGGAAATATCTGAAAAGATACCAGTGAAGTATCTTTTATTCAGAAGTAGTTCACCAGGCCTTTCTTGCAAGGTGCTTCTGGATAGACTCAAACCACCAATCTATCAGCAGTCAAGTGCATTAACTTTTGCATCTCCCAGAGATCTCAGTGAAACTAAGTACAAGAGATAGGAAAATAAAACTTACTCTTATTGTGAATATTTTTCCAAAATCTATCAATCTATAGTCACATCATTATTTATAGTCAGTTGGTAAAACAGAACTGAAAGTGTTATAAGTTCTATTCACTTCCTGTGCTTTTCAAAGACAATAAAGCTTTTTGGTAACCTAAATGTTGACTTCATAGTTTATATTAAATGCATAGCGAAGGCTCACTTGTTAAGGAAAGTTATGAGAAAACAATACCATAAGAAAGGGTGTATAATAGATTTCTGAGTTCATGAAAGCATTTCTGTCACAGAAAAACTGCAAGATTGCAGTGTTCTACCAGGATGAATTTTAATGACTCAGATAAATCATCTTTTTGTTCATTTATGGCAAAGTATGTTGTCCAGGTAACAGATATATGGAACCATTACATCCATATGGTGTGATCAAATTTTCCACTAATAGTAGATAATTTTATATCCAGCCCAATAGTAAATAATCAATGATCTCATGCATAAAGTTTCTGTTTCAGTTGATCACTCAGCCACTGACTTTTACTAAGTGTGACTTTATTTCGTCAAGCACAGGAGTCAGCTCAGTTTGGACTCAGCTTGAATAAATGATAATTCTTACTGAGCAAATTCTGTATGTGATTCTGGGACAGAGATCTTGGAAATGAATTCTTGAATAATGGCACTCTTAAATGTGCATTATATAAAATAATGATCATAAAACTCTATCTATAACCCAAAATTGGTTTCTCTGGACTCAATTCTTTGCAAAAATATTGCTTTTGTCTATAAGTCAAATTCTTGGTTTAACTGATATTTTCTACTTTCTCAATTACTACTCTATCCTCTTTTTGAAAGGTTAATAGTAGCAAAGAGCAATTCTGTCTTTTCAAATTTGAAAATTTTTTACAGTAGCCATGTAATGCAAGTCTTCATGGAATTTTTTGGTACCGTACTAGCACATGAATACAAAGTTTTACTCCACTGTGAACAAAATTATCAATTAGAAGAAGATGGCAAGGAAAATTAGAAGGTTTATTAATCAAGGATCAATAAACCTTCTAATTTTTCTTGTCATTTAAGTAAGAACGTTAAACTATGGGGTGGTCTTTGACTAACTTCATTCCACATATTAATCAATAAACAATTGTATACAGGGAATACTGGAATATGTTATAGATATCTGAATCACTGAAGTAAATGCATGCAACTCTACTATTAGGTGGCTGGCTGATCTCCAGGCACAGAGTTGCCCAAGAGTTGGTGGCTAGGTTACATTAGTGTCTATAAAAGGGACAAGCTTAATCATATGTGACCTATTGACTGGCCCAGTAACTCACAAAATTTGAAATAGTTATGAGTGCAAAGAATACTTAAAGATTGGAAAACTATAATACAATATAAAAATCACCTCTGATTTTTATTGTTATTAAGTCATAAATACTATTATTCTATGTTGCTGCCTACCTTCATAATCAAAGTAAATGCTAAATGTGGGTATGTTGTTGCTGTGTTGTGCCATGGAATCAATTCTGACTCATAGCGACCCCATGTGACAGAGTAGAACTGCCCCATTGGGTTTTCTTCGCTGTAATCTTTATGAAAACAGATTGTGAGATCTGTGTCCTGGCAAGCCACGGGGTAGGTTTGGACCACCAAACTTCTGGTTAGCAGCCAACTACTTAATCATTGCACCACCAGGGCTTCTTAAATTTGGGTATAAGTAGGTAAAAATAAGTATCTCAATGTTTTTCCATTCCAAAATACCCCTCCCTGAATTCTATCAATGACCCTTGGGTTAAGAATTCCTGATTGATGGGGACTGACAAATCAATGGAAAAATGTCTAAGCTGGGGAAGTGTTACATTCCGGGAGGAGCACACTCAACAGTGTATATTATTCAGAGGCTGCTGTGTGGGTAATCCTGTTGTAGGCGCCACAGTGAGCATAGCAGAAGGAGTAAGAAGGAATGCCTTTTCCCTGGGCAGTTTATAGTTAGGTAGAGATGCAGACCATACGGACATTACATAATATTCTTAGGTGCTTAAGGTTCATTTTAATTCTTAGAGTTTTCTTTTTCTTTTCTTTTAGTTTTTTGGTAGACATCAGCAAAGACTGTGTGATGTCTTCACCAAAGCAGGGAAAGTGGTCAGTTGCAGCTATCCTGTAAATAAGAGAATTTGTCGATACCATGGTATAAATGTAGATATTTTTCAGGTCTGTCTGCAAGTGATGTAGGTTCTCCCAAAACTATAATGATGCTTAATTAGGTCTTAAAGCCAACATTTAAAATATAAGGATTGTCCTTTGGAAAGTAAATGACAAAGGAGATAGGCTTCTTCTGAGAAAGACTATATAGATATGTCATCCATATTTGAAGAGGCAGGCAGGCTTACTTCCACTGGTCATTGTGTTTTTCTTTGTAACTTTAGCATATTTAATTCACATTTGTCCATGTTTCCAATAGGCTGTTTTTTGGTTAAAAGTGCACAACTTGTTGTAGGAAAATCTTTGGCTATGTGCAGTGCTGGCTAGCCTTTATTCCCACTAAGCATGACATTTTGGGTCACCTATGAGTCGAAATTGACTGATGGCAAGCAGTTTGGTTTTGTTTTAACTTGGATTTGTATTGGAAAAGCAGTATTCATTTTCACACAACAACATAACCGCCCCCCCCCCAAAAAAAAGCTATTGTCATGAGAAGTTTAACACATTTTCCAAAGATGTCTAATTTACAGTCAGTTTGTAGCTCAGACAAAGCCTTGGGGAGTGTGGCACAATGATGTAGTGTGCAGAAATGGGTAAGACGCAACTGCAGAACAGGGCAGTTCTATAATAAAATAAAGTAACTAATTATTGCTACTGAAGTCAGAATCATCAGCAAAAATTCATCAGGCACCTACTATGGACCTGCTTTTGGCACCTGCCATTGCAGGATAGGCCACCAAACCTTTAAAGCCAGACAGGCACAGCAATGCCAGCCTGTGGCCTCTAGGGGGCAGTTCAGGAGAAAGGGTCCTTAAACCAATTCACAGAAATTAGTGTGAGCATTGCCTGAGGAATGTTAAACCAGGGGAAGAAATTAAAGCAGTTGGTTTCACAAATAAGCATGCGACAAGTGGGAGGTCAGAAAGGCAAGCCAGGCCCATGTAGAGTGAAGCTGGGAAGGCAGAGCTACAGACAGGGGATTCATTACTTGTGCAGCTTATGTGTTCCTGTCAGGTACGGGACTCCTAACTGAGCCCCAAATAAATGTTTCTGGAGATTGTGGGCCTGTGACCTCTGCCAGCGTCAATTTGCATGTGTTTTTCTGGTTAGGTACTTCTATTTTTGTGGGATTAGGAAGAAATTTGTTTCCATGTAGGAACACCAGCAGGTGGGGCCAACAGAGAAAGTGGAAAGAATATTATAGCCCTGGTAGTGTAGTGGTTAAGTGCTACGTCTGCTAACCAAAAGGTTGGTAGTTCAAATCCACCAGGTACTCCTTGGAAACTTTATGAGGCAGTTCTACTCTGTCCTATAGGGTTGCCATTACTCAACGGCAACAAGTTTGGCTTTTTTTTTTTTTTTTATCTCATTCTTGAGAAGATTTTTGGGACTTGGTGGGGAGAGGGGTTAGCACCATAAACTGAATGAGCTGTGTACATAAATAACTTCAGTAGACTATGGGAACAAGAGTTATTCCTGCCAGGTTTCAAAACAAGACAAGTACTTGAGGAGAGAGCCACGCATTGCTCCCCCTCCTGCACAGGAGGGAAGCTTTGCCACCTTGAGTGCTCAAGGTGGTCACCACTGGAAAATTGTTGTTATGGGCAGGACCAGTATTTCCTTGAAACTTATCTCCAGAGGTTCTCAAATACCAGATTATATGGTGAACAAAATCTGTACAGTATTATGTGAACATTTTAGCCTTGAAATGTCAAAAGCATTTTAAACATCCAATACAGTCATTAAAAAAGTCTTAATATAGCACGTACAGGTTGTGAAATGTCAAGTAATGTAACGGTCTAAAATAGGTTGCAAAATATATCTCTAAGTATCTAAATGATTTTACCTATCTCTGAGATTCATAAATATAAACCAATTAAACATTAGAGGATAGCTGCCAAAAATGATGATTTGCATTTTAGAATTATTCGTTCTGGCAATAGTTAGCTAGTGGAGCAGTTTTCATTGAAGCCACTTCTAGATTTTGACAAGAAAATCATGTTATGAACACATTTTTTTTTTTATTCTCTAGAGAGAGGGACATACAATGACAATTTTCTACCAGTTGAGACTAGTCACTCTAACCATGGTGAGCTAACCATGTTATGACACAAGGGTGTGACGGTGATAAAATCCTATCTCTAGATTTCCAATGTGCCTCCACTGAAATAAATTCAATAAAACTTTCTCAACTTAGATTGATACATCTGCTGGGAACAAAATTGTCCAAAGGAGCATATCTCTAATTTTTTAGTCATTCTTGATAGGACCTCAAATAACTTACCAAAAGATCCTCTTTGCATGATCAAGAAATGTAGAATAAGTACAAATTGTTTTAAAAAATCAAAACATGGCATCACATATAAACAAGGATTTCAAACACTACTAGAGTAGGCATTAAAATACAGAGGCAACTCTTATCCAGTTTATCAGGGAACCAAACAAGAGCTGGAGGGACATGTTCCTTTTATAGGTGACAAGTGACTATTTGGATGAGTTGGAGAGACATCAGAACGGCCATTCTTATCTATGCCAAGCTTTATTTTTTTATACGCAGCTGGAGAGATTAATAGGATTAAAACTTGAATATAGTCAAAAGCATGAAGAATTTGCAGTTGTATAATACTAAAACATTAGAAAAGCTAATTTAACAGAATTTTTTCTTCTCTGGACATTACCCAGACATGTTCCAGATGAAGAATTTTAGTAATTGAAAGGACAGTCTGGTGAATTTCCTAGATATGAAAGAATTGAAACATTGGCAATTTCATGTGGCTTGGCATCAGCTAAAATGCAGCATCTGTTTGAGAAGTTTGAGCTGAAACTAGCAAGCTGGCATCATCTCATTTATGCAGTGACATAGTCACACCAGGTCCTGAAACACAGTGGCCTGAACTAGAAGTAACCTTATTTGCACTAAAAATTTTGACTATATGCTTTTCTTTTCTCATACTTTGGAAGTTTATTGAGAAGTTTAATACCACTTGGTTTCTTAGAGAATTCATCAAAGGGTGCTAGGAGGAGGATCTCTCACCAGACATGAATTTCTGCACGTTTCTATTCTTGAGTTTAGCACAATAAGAAGCGAGTCCAATATCCCTTTACTCCACATTTAGGAAATTACAGGTTTTAAAACACAAAGACACTTAAGTGAGCATTAAATGTTGAGAAATGTTAAGAATTAGTATTATTTAAGTAAATTAAGAAAGCCATCTTCCAGGAGCAGAAAAAAAAAAAAAAGGCCCTGAATGATTAACTACTATTTCCTCACTGATGTGCTATTTAAAACAAACAAAAAAATTTGTAACCAATTCTAGAAATGAAGGAATGAAGTTGAAGTTTCTATAACTCAACATGGTCAAATATTGAACATTTCATATGGTTCAACATAATATATCTTTTTCTTGAATAGAGATATCTAACATTTTGAAATATACACTCTACTCAAAATCATTCATAAATTCCATGTTTTTCCAAGCAGAATTTTTTACTTTAAAAAATGATCCTAAAAAAGATTCCTGCATCTGATAAGTAAAAAACAGACATTATTTCCCCCTATGCCACTAGCTAAATACAACTAAAAATCCTGGACATTATATAAACAAACATATGAAGACTCTGAAAGGTGGATGAAGAAGGCAGGCAAGCGAGAAATCTCAGGATGCAAAGACCAACAGTGGTGAGTTCCTGGAGTTTTCTTTTTGCCTCATGTATGTTAGATTTGGAGCTGAAGAGGCTAGCAACCTGGAAATGCCAATCAGAGTAGACCAAAAAAAAAAATTCAAACAAAAAGCCTGTTCTCTCTAGCCAAGGGCCAGGAAAGAGGGAGTCTAGCAAGACATAAAACTTTTAGACAATAACTTCTGTAGTCAGGCAAAACACCACAGAAAAATTTGTGGCCCCACTCCCACTCATGCCAGCAAAGCCAAGTGGGGAGCCTAGATTTCCATCCTCCCCATAGTGTAATAAGGCACCCCAACCTACCAGTGGAGTAGTGTCAGAGGAGGTGAATAGTGAACTGGAACTTTCATCCCACAAGGTGTGGTATTGAGCCCTATCCCCAACAGTGTCATTGGTGAACAGGTGGGGAATCTGGACTCCCATCCCCACCCAGCAGTAACTAGGCACTCTTACCCCTTCCCAGTGGGGTGGTGTTAGAGAAGAAGACTTAGAATCAAGACTTTCACTACCACCCAACAGGAATGAGGCCACACCCCACGGCGTCAGTGCAGGCCACATGGGAACTAGTAAGCAGGCACTAGAAGGAGGTATCAGTGGAAGCCTGGTAAGTAGCCAGAACTACCATCCTTACCCATCAATAATAAGTGCTCCCCCTCAAGTGACAATAAAGGCCAAGTGGAAAATTTGGACTTCTACCACCATCTGGCAGTAACAAGGTGGCACCCATCCTTTCCCTGCTGAAAGACTGTCAGAGGAGTCTAACTAAAATAGAATGCTTAACTAAGATTTAGTCTCATAATATAATACCCCAAATTTCCAGGTGTCAGTTGAAAATCACTAGTCATACCAAGAACAAGGAAGACTGAATAAAAAGGACTATCAATAGAATCCAACACCAAAAATTCAAGCTTCAATTTGCAATATTGAAGGATTAGATGGGCAAAATGTAGAATGATGCAGGAAGCATTAAAAGAAGATGGAAGGAATACACAGAGTCACTGTACCAAAAAGAGTTGGTCAACATTCAACCATTTCAGAAGATAGCATATGATCAAGAACCGATGGTATTGAAGGAAGAAGTCCAAGCTTCACTGAAGGCATTGGCAAAAGATAAAGCTCCAGGAATTGATGGAATACCAATTGAAATGTTTCAACAAACGTATGCAGCACTAGGGATGCTCGCTCATCTATGCCAAGAAATTTGGAAGACAGCTATTTGACCAATTGACTGGAAGATATCCATATTTGTGCCCATTCCAAAAAAAAAAAAAAAAAGATTATCCAACAGGATGTGGAAATTATCAAACAATATCATTAACACCACACTCAAGTAAAATTTTGCTGAAGATAATTCACAAGCAGTTGCAGCAGTACATAGACAGGGAACTTCCAGACATTCAAGCTGGATTCAGCAGAAGACATGGGACAAGGGATATCACTGCTGATGTCAGATGAATCTTGGCTGAAAGAAGAGAATACCAGAAAGATGTTTACCTATATTTTATTGACTATGCAAAGGCATTCGTCTGTGTGGATCATAACAAATTATGGATAACATTGTGAAGAATGGGAATTCCAGAACACTCAATTGTGCTCATGCAGAAACTGTACTTAGAAAAAGAGGCAGTCATTTGAAAAGAACAAGGGGATATTGTGTGGCTTAAAATCAGGAAAGGTGTGCATCAGGGCTGTATCCTTTCACCATACTTATTCAATCTGTTTGTTGAACAAATAATCCAAGAAGCTGGATTATATAAAGAATAATATGGCATCAGGATTGGAGAAAGACTCATTAATTAACAGCCTGTGATATGCAGATGACACAACCTTGCTTGCTGAAAGTGAGGAGGACATGAAGCAATTACTGATGAAGATCAAAGACTACAGTCTTCAGTATGGATTACACCTCAACATAATGAAAACAAAAATCCTCACAACTGGATCAATAAACAACATCATGATAAATTGAGAAAGGATCGAAATTGTCACGGATTTCATTTTATGTGGATCCACAATCAATGCCCATGGAAGCAGCAGTCAAGACATCAAACAACATATTTCCTTGGGCAAATCTGTGCAAAAGACCTCTCTAAAGTGTTAAAAAGCAAAGATGTCACTTTGAGGACTCAGGTGTGCCTGACACAAGCCATAATATTTTCAATCACCTCATATGCATGTGAAAATGCACAATGAGTAAGGAAGACTGAAGAATTGATACCTTTGAATTATGGTGTTGGTGAAGAATATACCATATATACAATTATAGTACTGAATATACACCATGGACTGCTAGAAGAATAAACAAATCTGTCTTGGAAGAAGTACAGTTAGAATGCTCTTTAGAAGCAAAGATGGCGAGACTTCATCTCACGTACTTCAAACATATTACCAGGAGGCACCAGTCCCTGGAGGAGGACATCGTGCTTGGTAGAGCAGATGGTCAGAGAAAAAGAGGAAGACCCTCAACGAGATAGATTTACAGTGGCTGCAACAATGGGCTAAACATAGCAACGATTGTGAGGATGGCACAAGGCAGTGTTTTGTTCTGTTGTTCAAAGAGTCACTAGGAGTTGGAACCGACTCAACAGCACCTAAAAACAACAAAACTCCAAACCAAGAAACTAATGGTTGTCCATAAGTTGCCTCAACAGCTGCTCTTTTTTTTTGTCTTAAAAATATCTATCACACAACTTTTACCAATTCAACTTTTTACAGGTGTACAATTTATTGATGTCAGTCTCTTTAATATAATTTTTGATAGAGGGAGGGCTAAATTCAGACTTGTTGCTTGTTAAATACTAAACCCTTGATGGTAAGAGCCTTAACTCTAGAGCCTCTAAAATCCAGAGCTCTGGAAATGGAAGCAGAGCCCTGACAGGATGCTGGTAAGGAGGTATTGGGAAGGAACTCCAAGTTTAAGATGATGCACATTGCTGTTCCCATTCCCCATCCATCACCCCAGGTTATCTACCATAAACTACCCAAATACATTAAAAAGCTTTTCGTGGAACTTAATTACAGGCTCAGCAGTCACAAACAATTGCCTGCTACATTATCTGCCTGTCTTTACCAGACTGCCATTTTAGTTTCTCTCAGTTTATGGAATCCCACTATTAGAGACATGCACTTGTTAGAAGACAAAAGATAGTATGGTTACCAGATGATTTATTATCTAAATTAGGAAGACTACCAAGGATCCTTATATTGGCGGCTTCCTGCAGTCCCTCACAGAAACAAGTTCAAGTCCATCAGACTCATAAGAAGAAACATTCATATGACAAATACTCTTGTTTGTTGTCAAAATGGAACCCTGGTGGCAGTGGTTAAGTGCTTGGCTGCTAACTAAAAGATTGGGAGATCGAATCCACCAGCCACTCCTTGGAAACCATATGGGGCAGTTCTACTCTGTCCTATAGGGTCGCTATGAGTAGGAATCAACTCAATGGCAACAGGTTTGGTTCTTTTGTTTTTTTATCGCCAAAATTGACCCTCTCTCATAGTTCATCATCTATAATATTGAAAGCAAGAAATGTACTGCTACACATATATTGTATATGGTTTTGTTTAATTCTCAAAAATAACTTAGCATGGCTGATAATATTATCCATATCTATATATGATAAATGTTAGAGGTTAAATAAATTACTCACATCTCACGGTAGTCATGTGTTGGGGCCTGGATCAAGAAATCTAGGTCTATCAAGTTGCAAAAGCCACCACCCTCTTTTCACTTATATATTGAGGGATGACAAGCCATCCTCAGCCAAGTAATATCATCTTGTCCTCCTGTTTATGTAGAATTCCTACATCAGATTCTTACAAAGATGTATACAACTAATAATATTCTGTTAAATTATAGAGAGTTCATCTGGCAAAGTTTTTCTGTAAAGGCCCAGCTACTAAACATTTTAGGTTTTGCAGATCATATGGTCTCTGTCACCCACACAAAGTTTGCTCATGTAATGTGAAAGTAGCTATTGAGAATAAGAAAACAAATAAGCATGACTGTGTTACAATAAATCTTTACTTATGGACACTGAATTTCATAAAATTTTCACATGCCATTAAATATTACAGTTTTTATGATTTTTTCAACCATTAAAAAACATAAAAACCATTCTTAGCTTGCAGGCTATCATGGATTGAATTGTGTCACCCCAAAATATCTGTCAACTTGTCTAGGTCATGATTCCCAGTATTGTATGATTGTCCACCATTTTGTTATCTGATGTGATTTCTCTATGTGTTGTAAATCCTGTCTCTATAATGTTGATGAAATGGGATTAGCATCAGTTATATAAACTCAATCTACAAGATTAAATTGTGTCTTAAGTCAATGTCTTTTGAGATATAAAAGAGAGAAGTGAGCAGAGAGACATGGGGGACCTCATACCACCAGGAAAGCAATGCCAGGAGGAGAGCACAACCTTGGACCCGAGGCTTCTGTGTTGAGAAGCTCTTCGACTGGGAAAGATTGATGACAAGGACCTTTCTCCAGAGCTGACAAAGAGAAGGGCTTCCCCTGGAGCTGATGCCCTGAATTTGGACTTCTAGCCCACTAGACTGTGACAGAATAAACTTTTGTGTGTTTAAGCCATCTACTTGTGGTATTTCTGTTATAGTAGCACTAGATGACCAAGACACAGGCCATACAAAAACAAGGAGCAGACTGGATTTGGCCCATGGGCCATAGTTTGCCAACCGCTGGTATAGTGGGGATATCACTGGTTTGTAACATAGCACTTCAGTACCTGAGATATGGACTAGACATCAGCAAATGAGTCATTAGAGAGTCAGTCAAGCAAGAATGAATGAATAAATAGCTAAAAGATTACACTACTAATTGTACTGATCAGATATCTGGGTGTTGCAAAATATAAATTATTCAGAAAAATATTCAAATAATTATTTAGGAATAGGAGATAAATCTAAAGAAATTAACTGATAATTCAATCTCCCCCCCTCCAAAAAAAAAGAAAGTCATAGAATTTTTATTGACTATCTAATGCAATCTATTTCAATCCATCAGAATACGTGTAACTGTATTATAACTTCCCCTTAGTGGGTACAATAATCTCAGCATTGCCGTAAAATACGCCATTACCTCTTAAAAAACATTGAAACTTGTGGTAATTTTCTATTATGTAATACTCATTCTTCTTAAAGTGCTGTGAAGTCCAGGAAAGCTTTCCAAAGTTAAAAGGCACTAGAGAGTATGATGTAGATATAAGTACTTAAGATATTTCTAGTATAGTGCATGGACAATCTCTTTTCAAAATTTAAATATTCCCTTGCAGGTTCAATTTAATCATTGGCTAAATTAATCACTATGATCAGTGAAATATGTTGCTTGTATGAGTAATGTTCAACGTCCGTGGAAGCAGCAGTCAAGAAATCAAATGACATATTGCATTGGGCAAATGTGCTGCAAAAGACCTCCTTCAAGTGTTAAAAAGCAAAGATGTCACTTTGAAGACTAAGGTGCACCTGACACAAGTCAGGGTATTTTCAATTGCCTCATACGCATGCGAAGGCTGAACAACGAGTAAGAAGACTGAAGAAGAATTGATGCCTTTGAATTATGGTGCTGACAAAGAGTATTGACTATACATGGACTGCCAGAAGAATGAACAAATCTGTCTTGGAAGAAGTACAACCAGATTGTTCCTTAGAAGCAAAGATCGCGAGACTTCATTTCATGTATTTTGAACATATTATTAGGAGGGACCAGTCCTTGGAGAAGGACATCATGCTTGGTAAAGTATAGGGTCAGCAAAAAAGAGGAGGACACTCAATGAGATGGATTGACACAGTGGCTGCAACAATGGGCTCAAATATAGCAGTGATTGTGAAGACGGCTCAGACAGTGTTTCATTCTGTTTTACATAGGGTCGCTATGAGTCAGAATTGACTTGGCACCTAATGACAACAACATGAGTAATGTTGAGATTGAAAACAATTAATTAGTTCACTGGCTGTTCATAGGGACAGAACAGCCTGTAAAGTTACAATACATGTTAGTAGTCCATGCTATGAATATAGTAATTGAAAATGCTGGAAATCAAACTCAGGCACTCTTATTCTAGTGCCCTTAGTCTTATCCATCATGCTATATGGACTTTTGCATGAAGTATATGTTATTTATCTAGAAATTCAACCTTGTACCACCCTCTAGAATCTACATTGATTATGAATCACTGTTATTAAAGAGTTGGATCTGAGTTTACTGCTACACTGTATACGTACTCATTATTTAAAAAAAAACAACTAATCAATTATATTAATGTTAATTGGATTTTATTAATAAAATCAATAATTTTTTCCATATAAATTTATATCAAATTTGCCAAACTATGGTATCTAAAAGAAAATGTTTTTGAAAATCGTGATACCAGCGCTTAATCCCTGCCTCCTCTTCTGTTCCCTACAGTTTCTTAAAGATTTTGAAAGTGATTCGTGGTTTACACATGCAAGTTCTTTCAGTATCCTTGGTTAGAGTCCGTTAGAGTTGAATAAAGAAGTCTTTCTTAAAGTAGAGAAAAAAAGAGTCTCTCTTTTTTACCTTTCCAACTATCATGGGCTTCGATTTTCTCTTAAAATTTTTTAAAAATAATTTTTCCTTCCTATCCTATCTTTATACAACAATTTAGAGAAGGAAATTCCAGTAAACAAAAGGAAAAGAAGAAATAAGTGACTATGGGGAGGAGGAATGGCAATGCTGGTAGTATAGGATGTGTTTAATGGTCTTGTTTTGTTTTGTTTTTCTCATTTATTCTGGAAGATGTGCTTACCAATAGTTAGGAAAATGGAATTAGAGAAAAGGCACATCACCCTGAAGGTGAAAGCAAAGAACATAATTCAGAAAATAATTTTTATAGAAACCAAGTAAAATCTTCTAAAAGATAGCTTAAAGTTTTCAGTAAAGATAAATAACTACTGAAACCGAGTCAGAAGGCCGTAAGGAAAAGACTTTTACAAAAATATAACAGGTTGAAATAAAAAAGGTGAGACCATATAGGACAAAGTAGAATTACCCCATAGGGTTTCCAAGGCTATAAATCTTTTACGGAAGCAGACTGCCACATCTTTCTCCTGCAGAGCGGCTGGTGGGTTTGAACCACTGACCTTTCAGTTAGCAGCTGAGCACTTAACCACTGCACCACTAGGGCTCCTTATATAGAATGATGCTAAAAGGAAAAAAAAATAGTAATAATAGACCTAAAATTAACATTGAAAGCAAAGTAAAGCTGAGAGGACATTGAAGCTAGCTAATTTGATTCAGTGATACGGAGACTATGCTGGGGCACTCTTCGTGGTATAGAAAAAAAATGCAAAGAAAAAGACGAATATGGTAAGAAAAAAATGTTATAAAAGCAGATCTGAGGGTTCAGATCTCAACTAAAAGTGATAGGTATGCCTGGGTGAGAAACTAGGACATTGAGAACAGAAAAAGGACCATAGAAATAATTGGAGAAAATTTGATTGAGATTAAAAAAAAAAAAAGGCTACAGCTTGAAGATCAAAAGAGATTTTCGTTTCTGGAAACATATTATATTGGCAATGTTTTTAATTTTAAAGACACTTAAAAAATCTTACGTACATTAAACCAGACAAAGCAAATTTTCTTTAAAGGAACAGTAATCAGTTTACATTCCAACTTCTGTTTTCTACGCTAAAAGACAGAAGACAAATTTAACAACATATATTTTTCAATTTGTAACATTTTAATATGATCAGTTTGTCATGTGGATTAATGTAGACTGTGCTTCTAGGAGGATGTCAATCAGCAATTTTTTTTCCATAAAATTGACAAGCTTATTCTAAAGTTGTATGGAAATGCAACGAGCATAGATTAGACAAACTATCTTGAAAAACAACAAAGTTGGAGGGCTTAACTAACCTGACTTCAAGATTTATAATAAAAGTACAGTAATCAGGGAAATACAGTTTTCACACAAAGATAGAGTTCTGAAATAGACTCAGACATATATGATCAATTGATTTTCAATAAAAACCAAAAGCAATTCAATGAGGGAAAGGAAATTTTTTTCAGCAAGTGGTGCTGGAACATGTGGCTGTCCATATTGGGGAAAAAGAAAACAATTTTGGCTTCTACCTTATACTATATACAAAATCTTAGTTTGAGATGGATCATAAATCTAAACACAAAAATTGGAGGTTGAACCAGGGGGTGGGAGGTAGGCAAAAATTTCTTGAACAGGACACAAAAACACAATAACTGTTAAGATTAATATAACAATTTATAAATTGTACTTTATCCAAATTAAAAAAGATCTACTTATCAAAAAACACTATTAAAAAAATTGGAAAAGTCAGCCACAACCTGGGAGAAAATATTTATGACATGTCTGGCAAAGAACTTCTATACAGAATATAGAGTGGACTCCTACAACATAATAATAAAAGGCAGACAACTGAATATAAATGGGCAAATGACTGAACAGATATCTCCCAAAGGAAGATACAAAAATCGCCAACAAACATACGAAAAAGCGCTCAACATTATTGGTCATTGGGAAATATCAATTAAAACATATGATACCACTATTCACCTACTAAAACCAAAAAAACCAAACCCACTTCCGTAGAGTGGATTCTGACTCATAGCGACCCTATAGGACAGAGTAGCACTACCCCACAGGGTTTCCGAGGAGCGGCTGATAGATTCAAACTGCTGACCTTTGGGTTAGCAGCTGAGCTCTTAACCACTGGGCCATCGGGGCTCCAGTCATTCCCCTACTAGAATGGCTAAAATTAAAAGCAAAGCAAAACAAAACAAAAAAATAATCCCGACAACACCAAATATTGGTAAGGATATGGAGCAACTGGAGCTCTGAAACATTGCTGGTGAGTGTAAAATGGTGAATCTGCTACGAAAAACAGTAGCAATTACTTATAAACTGAAACATACACCTACCCTATAACCCAGACATTTTGCCTCTACATATTTGCACAAGAAAACTTAAAACATGTATCTGTAAAAGGACCTGGGTCTGTTTATATAAATCAAATTTGAAATAACCTAAACGTCCACCAACAGGGAAATGGCTAAACAATCTGTGGTATATTCATACAATGAAGTACTACACAGCAATTGGAAAAAAAAATGAACAAGTGAAATACACAATAATGTGGATTAATTTCATAGATCTTTTCCTGAGTTAAAAAAAAAAAAAGCCAGATGCAACAAAGAGCATAACTATACTATTCATTAATATAAATTTTAAGAAGAGGCAAAACTAATGTTTGTCGAAAAAATTAGAAAAGTGGTTGCCTCTCTGTAGAGAAGGGAGTATTGTCTGAGAAGATGTATGAGGAAACTTTTGGGGTTTATAGCTTTCAGCAGTGTGGGTTATGTAAGTGCATGCATTTGTTAAAACACATTGAAATATACACTAAAATGTGTGCGTTTCACTGTGTATAAATTTTACTTTAAAAATAACTATAAATAAATATTGAACTTAAGTTTGTAGTTTCTTAAGCATATGATTTAGAAATTCTGCAAATGTTTGTCATATGGTCTATTTTGAATAAATGAGCAAATATTTTGAGGATAATGTGAATCAGATTTCTCACTGTTGGAGAAGGATTTACAAATATGAAAAAGTAGAGAAGTAGGTTGTATCCTATATATTGGATTGGAAATGGAGGTATCCATAGGAACTCAGAGTTTCAGACACAGATATAGGTAGATAGATACATATAGAGATATAGATACAAATAGTGTAAATGCAGTGCCTATTCCTCTCACCCTAATCACCAGAGGTAGAACAGATCTCACAAGACTTCCAACACTACTGAAGACTTCATATACCAGCCACAAGGTTGGGGGTCCCCATAACACCCTCACTGCTTAGCTGCTGGCTACAAATTTGGGGATTCCCTCTATCCTCTCAGGATATCAGCTATAAGATCAAGGGTTCTCGGAGACCTCCCACATTTTAACTGCTGGCACCTACTACTCCCTCGAGTTTGATGATTTGCTGGAATGACTCACAGAAAGCAGGAAAAGCTCTTACTTACAGTTTTATTTAGCAAATAGGATACAAATGAAGAGATGCATATTGTGAGGTCTGAGAGGGTTTTCAACACAGAGCCTCCATGTTCCAAAGGGCATGCTACCCTCTCCCTGCATTTATGTCTATCACTAACCAGGAAGTTCATGGAGCCTCCATGTCCAGAGTTTTTATATTGGGGTCTCATTACCTAGGGATGATTGATTGATTCATTGCCCATATACCTGAACTCAACCGCCAGTCTCCCTGCATGAGATCAGGCTGATACTACAACGTGCATCTTTCCAGCATGGCCAGCCCTAACCCAACCGTGGCATTATTAGCATAAACCCTAAAGTGTGATTTGGAGCCCTCATAGGCAACAAAGACGCCAATCATTGATGAAATTCCTAGGTTTTAATAGTAATCTCTCAAGTACCAAGAGCAAAGACCAAATTCTGTGGGTACAGTTAATTGTAAAACTAGATAGATATCTAGACAGCTAGCTAGCTAGATGATTGATAGACAGACGGACAGACGGATGGACGGGTGGACAGGTGGACGGGTGGGTGAGTGGGTGGGCAGGTGAGCAGGTAGATAGGTAGGTAGGTAGATAGGTAGGTAGGTAGGTAGGTAGGTAGACAGGTAGGTAGGTAGATAGGTAGGTAGGTAGGTAGGTAGGAAGGTAGATATATAGATAGATAGATGATAGATTATATGTATGTGAATGCATATGTAAGTGTATGTAACAGTGTGTATATGTGTATTTCTTTACTGAGAAGCCCTTGAAGCAGTGGTTTTGAGCACACTTAGAGAACTAGTAATAGGAAGCACAGTATCTAGACCTTGCTTTCTAAATATTGTTGTTGTTAGTTGCTGTCAGTTGATTCCAACTCATGGCAAACTCATGCTTCTAGAATAGAACTACTCCATAGGATTTTCAAGCTTGTGGCTGTTTGGAAGCAGATTGTCAAGCTATCTTTCAAGGTGCTGCTGAGTGGGTTTGAACTACCAAGCTTTCGGCTAGTAGTTGAGCACCTAACCATTTGTTTCACCCAAGGACTACTTTCTAAATATTACTCTTCACCGAAAGAAATCAGAGCTCCTTGGAGAAATGACAATGCCAGGGCTGGGGCAAGGAAATTTCAAAATAAGCCTGGAACATTTTTTGTCAGAAAGTAAGGAATTACTCAAAGAATGATGAATATATGTCAGAAGAACGTGAGAAATAGCTTGAGTAGCCTCCAGCTTGCCAAATCTGGGACATTTGTGCATTAAAATATGTAATGAAAATAATAGACTACCATTTTTGAATAAACGATACTACTACAAATCCAGTAATAGAAATCCATATATATACTGTATTTTACACAAATAACATGCACGTTCTGTGTTTGCCAACATGTTACTGTAAAAAAAATTAGCATAGCGCACTTACGAAAATACTGAGGGGGGGAGGAGGAGAACATAGAATGTGTGCATTATTTGCTTAAAAATGTGGTACTGATATAAGTAAGTAAATACATCTGGAGGAAAAGCTATTCCTTATATTAGCATACTAAAAAATGTAGAAGGAATGAGGACGTTGGTAAATCCACAATAGATACTAACAGTGGGTGAAAGTTTGATAAAGATCAGGGTATTTATATCATGTCAAAATATCTTTTAGCAACTACCTACAAAGGGGAAGTTAGTAATTTCACAGTAAATATCTTCCTTTAAATAATTATTAATTACAAAAGAAAAAAGATCGTTCCTTTATTGTATGTAAGCCTAGTGGACACCACCTTAACACACTGATCAAAGTTAACATCACCAGTATTGTGACAAGTCAACACCATGTGCCTTCTGATAAATTGCACTGGGAAGAACACAAAATCAGCTATGTGGCATTCCTGTAAAAATTGCACAATCTCATCTAATAATAAGGACATATCAGACAGATCTAAATCAAGGTGATACAACTGAATGCAGAAATTATCAAACAATATCATTAATATCACATGCAAGTAAAATTTTGCTGAAAATCATTCAAAAGAGGCTGCAGCAGTACATTGACAGGGAACTGCCAGAAATTCAAGCCAGATTCAGAAGAGGACCTGGAATGAGGAATATCATTGCTGATGTCAGATGGATCTTGACTGAAAGCACAGAATACCAGAAAGATGTGTACCTGTGTTTTATTAACTATGCAGAGACATTCAACTGTGTGGATCATAACAAATTATGGATAACGTTGTGAAGAATGGGAATTTCAGAGCACTTAATTGTGCTCATGAGGAACCTGAAAATAGATCAAGAGGCAGTCGTTTGAACAGAGCAAGGGGCTACTGCATGGCTTAAAGTCAGGAAAGGTGTGTGTCAGGGTTGTAACTTTCACCATACCTATTCAATCTGTATGCTGAGCAAATGATTCGAGAAGGTGGACTATATGAAGAAGAACGGGCATCAGGATTTGAGGAAGACTCATTAATGACCTGCATTATGCAGATGATACCTTGCTTGCTGAAAGTGAAGAGGACTTGAAGCACTTACTAGTGAAGATCATAGACTACAACCCTCAGTATGGAATACACCTCAACATAAAAAAAACAAAAATTCTCACAACTAGACCAATAAGCAACATCATGATAAATGGAGAAAAGATTGAAGTTGTCAAGGATTTCATTTTACTTGGCTCCACAATCAACACCTATGGAAGCAGCATCAAGAAATCCAATATGCATTACATCAGGCAAATCTGCTGCAAAAGACCTCTTTAAATTGTTGAAAAGCAAAGACGTCATCTTGAAAACAAGGTGCGCCTGACCCAAGCCATGGTGTTTTCAGTCTCCTCATATGCATGTGAAAGCTGGACGATGAATAACTGAAGACTGAAGAAATGACGCCTTTGAATTGTGGTGTTGGTGAATAATATTGAATATATCATAGACTGCCAAAAGAATGAACAAATCTGTCCAGAAAGAAGTACAACCAGAATGCTCCTTAGAAGTAAAGATGCGGAGACTACATCTCACATACTTTGGACATGTCACTGGGGGGATCAGTCCCTGGAGAAGGACGTCATGCTTGGTAAAGTAGAGGGTCAGCGAAAAAGAGGAAGACCCCTCAGGGAGACAGATTGACACAGTGGCTGCAACAATGGGCTCAAGCAATAACAACGATTGCAAGGATGGTGCAGGACAGGGCAGTGTTTCATTTCATTGTACATAGGGTTGCTATGAGTCGGAACTGACTTGACCGCACCTAACAACAACGACAAACGGCGTAGTGGTTAAGAGCTTGGCTGCTAACCAAAATGGCAGCAGTTTGAGTCCACCAGCAGCTCCTTGGAAACCCGATAGGGCAGTTCTACTGTGTCCTATAGGATCACTATGAGTCAGAATCCACTCAATGGCAATGGTTGTTTTGGTATATATATTTAACATTTTGGGAATTTTGGGTAGCTTTCTTTGTTATGCAAAATTTGTTATTGAGGGTTAAATGCTGAGGGGACCAAAAAAAAACTTACTGTGGAGTTAATTCTGACTCATGGTAATCCCATTTATGTCAGAATAGAATTGTGCTCCATAGTGTTTTCAGTGGCTGATTTTTCAGTAGATCACCACTCCTTTCTTCCAAGATTCCTCTGGGTGGACTCGAACCTCCAACCTTTCAGTTAGCAGCTGAGTGCATTTAACCATCAAAAAAAAATCAACCCTACCACTCAAGTGGGTTACAGTTTAATAAGTATAGTCTGCCAGTGGCAAATGAGTGTAATACGTGGTACATAATAAGAGTTAGTGAGGGAGCTTATGGGAGAAGCCTCTAATTCAGTCTTGGGGGTGAAGGTGGAGTGTTAGGGAAATCTTTGCAGAATAAGAGATGTCTGGGACTTAAAAGTTAGCCTCAGTGAGATGGAAATACCAAATAGCATCTCTTCCTCTTCATAAGCAAACTGTATACAAGAATTACCTATACAACCTGCCTATATATCTTAAACTCCTACTTCTGATCTTGCTTCAGTCTGGCTTCACCCTCCATCACTGCACCTAGAAGCTCTCCCTTAGGCCACCAATGATTTCTACTATCATAAATCCAATGGACTTTTTGCTCAGTAATCACCCTCTGTTAACTACTCTATCTGTAAATAATTCTTTTTCCTAGACTTCTCTGACAGCACACTTTCTCTTGCTAACAAACTCCTTTCTTGGTTTCCTTTGCAAGTACATCTCATTCTACCTAGGTCAGAGCCATTGGAGTCCCTCAACACTTGATACCAAATTTCTCTTTACATCCAGCACTCTTTTTCTAGGCAATCTCATCCATGCCCAAGGATTCTAGTTACATATGGTTACAAATTTCTATATCAGCTCAGATTTCTTATCTGAAATGCAACTCCAACTGAGAACTTCACATCTCATCTTGTTTCAAAGTTAACTCAAAATCAACATTCAAAATTAAACTTATAATCTTCCTTCTGTGTTATACTTCTGCTAATTGGCACTACGATCCATCTAGCAGTGCAAGATATAAACATAAGGCTTATCCTTAAAACTTTTCTCTCTATCATGCACTATGTCTAATAAATCATTGATTTCTGCATAGTTTACCTCTTAAATGTTTCTCAAATCCATCAATAGCTCTATATCTTCATCATCAACACCACTTAATGCTAGCTGTATTGCTAAAACATCTCTGGCCTATGTTACTAAAAACCACATTCTATAGCCACTCTTGCTACTTTAAATCCATTCTCCACCCAGGAGCAGGAGTAATACTTTAGAACAGGGGTCAGCAAAATTATTCCACTAAGGGCTAGATGGTAAATATTTTCAGTTTTGTGGGCCATAAGGTCTTTGTTGTAACTGGTCAACTCTGCCACTGTAGCGCAAAACATCCATAAAGAGTGCATACCTGAATGAACAGCACTGTGTTGCCTTTATTTACAAAACAGGCAGTAGGTCAGATTTAGCCTGTGGGCCATAGCTTGCCGACTCTTGTTTTAGAGTGTAGATCTGACCATAGGAACCCTTGCTTAAAAACACATTAATAATTTCCCAATACTCTTACTGTGTATACAGAAACATAGCCCATAGGGCTCTGCAAGATCTGGTCCATATTTAACCTCTCTTATTCCCTATCTCATCTCTTCCATACCTCCTTCTTCTTTAAATTCTAGTTTCCCTTTATCAGTTCTTCAAATTATCATGCTCCTTCTTCCTACAGGGCTTTTGTCTTTGCTTTTTTGTCTGCTTGAAAACTCTTTATTGTTTTTGTTAGGTGCCGTTAAGTCAGTTCCAACTCACAGCGACCCTATGTACAGTAGAACAAAACACTGCCCAGTCCTGCGCCATCCTAACAATCATTGTTATGTTTGAGCCCATTGTTGCAGCCACTGTGTCAATACATCTTGTTGAGGGTCTTCCTGTTTTTGCTGACCCTCTACTTTCCCAAGCATGAAACTCTAGACTGTGTTAAATGTCTCCTGTTAAATATGTATGCATCTCTCTTTTGAAGAACTGATTATTTATGTATTTACACATATATTTGTCACTATTTGATTAGTGTCTATCTCTCCCAGCAACTTAAAATTTAATCTAATATAACAGGTAGTATATCTGTTTCTGTTCGCTATCGTACCTCCAGTTCACTGTGCATTACTTGGCACATTATAGGTGCCCCATATATGTTTATAAAATGAATGAATGAATAAAAAGACGTGAAAATAAGAGATCATGGCTGAACTTCATTCTGGTGTGCTGAGGGCCATTGAAGGACTTTAAGCATAGGAGTATCAAGACTGGCTTCAGAATTTAGTATGCAGTGGATTCCAAAACGCTGTTTATTGCTTCTTTACTCCTTCACATTGAAAACCTATGTGCAAGCTCTCCTTAACTTCATTTCTGTGAATTATTGTACATACTTAAGTTTGGTCATATATTTTCAACAAAATCATAATATCATTCTGTCATTGTTTTATGTGTGTGTGTTTGTGTGTGTGTATGTGCATATTTTCTGGGAGGAGTAGGCTGAGGCTTTAGAACTCAGGTTGTTGGTGCCTGATGTCTTTCATATTTCACAGACACATAGAAGCCAAGCCTTTTGAAAGAAACCAATATAAAATTTTAGTTGATATATTACACATTACATATTGGGCCACTCATTACCACTCTATCAAGGTTTCCAGCAAAGCCATAATTATTCAGCATGGGAGCTAGGTATTAAATTTAAACCTGGTGATTTATTTTACCTTTTATTCCACTGGAGAGGTTTGGAAACCTAACATTCAGACAGCAAAAGAAGGATTGATGACTACCCTGTGCGTAGACCATGGCTTGTTTGAGTCTCTCCTGGCTGAAGGCCATAAAACCATTTTGAGGCCATGGAACTAAACAGAAAAAAATATGCTGCTCTTTTAAAAGAGAGATAACACCACTGACTCACTATTAAACTGTTTTTTAATCCCATCTAAAGCAAAGGGAACAGTTTCCTTTCTCACTGTGCTTAGTATTAAACAACTGAGTTGTTTATCAGCCTCTGTATAGAAACTAGGTAATGTTTGACCTAGCAATTACCAACCTTTTTTATTATTATTATTTTTATTTTTGTGAAAGTACCGTATTCTTAAGCAAATAATGCATGCCTTCTGCGTTTGTTTGCCAGCCACACCCTCCCCCAGGAGGTATTTTCATAACCTTGCTATGCTAATTTTTGGGTTTTTTTACAGCAACATGTGGAAGAGGATTGGCATGGCAGTGCTTGTGAGGGTGCCTCGAGGGGTGAGGGCGCAGCCAGCAAACAAAAGCAGAAGGCATCAGTTGTTTATGTAGAAATATGGTATACAGTCAAAGATGCACCATTTCAACAATTTCTACATATATAGTTCAATGACATTGGTTACATTCTTCAAGTTGTGCTGCCATTCTTGCTATGCTTTTCCAGATTATCCCACCACCATTATCTTAGTTCCACTGCCCCCTAAGCTTCCCATTAAACATTTTCAACTGCACTTGTCAATTGGCTCTCACATAAGTAATTGTTTAAAAGAGCACAATGCTCAAAGCATACATACTTTAATAATTAAGCCATTTTCGGTTCAAAAAATATTTCAGGGAATATTTTTGATTTAAGGTTTAAAGTTAAAGCTCATGTAAGGACAATAGTTTCAGGGGTTCATCCAGCCTCAATGGCTCCAGAAAGTCTGGATTCCATTGAGAGCAATTACCAACGTTTTTTTCACAATTCTTGCATGTATCCAACGTTTCAAGGTTCCAAAGAGAAAAAGAAATGCACATACACAAACACGTGTCCACTTTGGGTGTGCAATGGGGCAAGGATTGGCTGGCCAAGATCGACATTTTGAAATCAGAAAAAATGATACAGATGTCTCACCTATAAAAACACCTTGGTAATCGTGGGATTGAAGGTTCCAAAACACTTACTACCAGTGATGAAAAGGCAAATCTCAGGGCACTAAGAAATGGAACATTTCAATTTTATAACCTCAGTCCCTGTTGGATTTAAATTTATTTCTGAAATATCTTAAAATTGTTGACACTCCACGAGTATCTCAGTGTTCATGTCTAAGGATTATAGATAGATCATCTAGATAAGGAAACCCTGGTGGCGTAGTGGTTAAGTGCTGTGGCTGCAAACAAAAAGGTCAGCAGTTCAAATCTACCAGGCACTGCTTGGAAACTCTATGGGGCAGTTCTACTCTGTCCTATAAGGTTGCTATGAGTTAGAATTGACTCAGAAGCAATGGGGTTTTATCTAGACAAAGACTCTCCCTTTACATTTAGAAAAAGAGAAAAGCTAAGTGACTTGCCCAAAGTCATTGAGAAATAATACCAATAGTGATGATAATAATAAAAATAATTTTTTTGAGTACTTAGTATGTACAAGTGCATATTTAAAACTCAGCACAACACTGTGAATGAGATATTATTATGCATGTTTTATAGATGGGGAGATTTAGAACAGAGTAATTCAGTAACATTCCCAAAGTCATATTACTGCTAAGCACTAAATCTGAAATTAAAATCCAGATCACCCTGATTTCAGAGCCCAGGATATAACCCAGCCAAATATTTTTTTCCAGAATAGAAATTGTACCTTATTATATCTTATTTCATTAATCACATCTGCTCTTTCAAGGTCATAACTCTGATCAACATACTCTGCCCTGAAATCGTTTGAATTTCCAACACAATATAAGCAAACATGGCCACCAGAGCTTGCCTATTTTTTGTTTTTATTCCAAACAAACTTTCCTGGCCTAGTCCTTTCCACATCCGTGGACAGAACTCTAGGGCATCTCCAAGGTATAAAGGAATGTTTCCTCAGGCTACCAGTCCACACACTCCCTCTCCTGCCCCTGGTAGCTAAATACGCAAGAGAAAAAAGGAAGGAAAAAAAAAAACCTGTTGCTGTCCAGTCAACTCCATCTCATAGCGACCCTGTAGGACAAGTAGAACTACACCATTAGCGTTACCAAGGCTGTAATCTTTAAGGAAGCAGAAAGCAGATGGCCACATCTTTCTCCCTCAGAGCGGATGGTGGGTTTTGTCAAGTGTTTGAACCACTGACTTTTCAGTTAGCAACCAAGCTGCTTAACTACTGCACCACAAAAAACCAAACACATTGCAGTCGAGTCAATTCTGAATCATAGTGACCTTATAGAACAGAGTAGAACTGCCCCATAGGGTTTCCAGGGAGCAGCTGGTGGATTTGAACTGCCGACCTTTTGGTTAGCAGCGAAGCTCTTTACCAATGCACCAGCATGGCTCCACTGTGCCACCAGGGCTCCTTAAATGCATAGGAAGCCTGGGGAAATAATCTAAACCGATTTTTCACAAAGGAACATATTTAAAAAGTGAACCAAAGCCTCTGACTTTGTTTCAGAAATTTTCCTTAGTTAATGGTTTTTAATAATTTCTTTTCATTATCGAGAACCTTTTTTTGTTACTCTAGCATCACAGGCTTTATGATGCTTGAAAGATTTTTGCCTACCTCCAACTCTTAAGCAATTCATAGTTTTTAAAATATTTTATTAATTACTTATACATAAATGCCAATCAGAAATTCTAAATAGCATGAGTTAAGCAGTATGAGCTAAGCCAAAATATACAATACTGTACTTAGCTCATATTGTCTTTATACAGGCAAATATATATTTATACTTACGCTTTTAGGAATATTAAAAATATCTTCCAGCCATCCTACTACTATTTTCTTGTAATATTTGAGACTTGGGGAGTCACGTTTGGGAATCCTTGGTCTAAAGGCTCAATCCCATCTGTCAATTTGTCATGCTGTTGTGGCTTGTGTATTGCTGTGATGCTGGAAGCTATGTCACCGGCATTTCAAATACCACCGTGTCACCCATGGTGGTTTCAGCAGAGCTTCCAGACTAAGATGGACTAAGAAGAAGGGCCTAAAGATCTACTTCCAAAATTTAGCCAATGTGAACCTTACAGATCACAACGGAACATTGTCTAACTTGCTGACTTTGTTCACATCATCGGGAGAGATCAATCACTGGAGGAAGACATCATGCTTGGTGAAGTAGAGGGCCAGTGAGGGTAAGGGAGACCCTCAGTGAAAAGGATTGATACAACAGCCACAGCAGTGGACTCAAACATGCCAATGATCATGAGGATGATGCAGGATGTTGTACATAAGATCTCCATGAATTGGGGTCGACTAGATGACAGCTATCTATATAAAAGCTCATTTGGTATACACTATGGTCTTTCCTTGACCCCAATATTTATCAGTATACCCAGCTTCTAACAACATTGTGCACACCCCTGATCATACTACAATGCATCCACAAATACTGATAGCTATATCTGGATGGGAAAACTTCTTTCTCTGGAAAAATAGACTGGTTATTTCTGAACATTTTCTGTGTGAGAGGTAGAAATCAAGAAGTGTTGGAGTCCAAACTTGGGAAATTTTTATAATATTACAATGATAAGATTTTAGATCATTATTATCTAACTTATAATACAAGAATATAATGGAAAATTAGACAGCCATTGAAAAAGATTAAATTTATACTTTTAGTACAGAAAGATGTTTATGATGTATTGTTAAGTGAAAAAACACAGGCTATAAAACATTATGTAAAATATGATATATATATCTTTTAATCCATAAACATGTATTACTTTCACATCAAGGAAAAAAACAATTAGGGGAGAAATAAGGCATCATTAGTGTTGGTAGTAAAATAGCATGAACTCCAATTGTTGAACTGCTGATGCCACTATCAGTCCAAATTCAATGCTTTCAATTTCAAGATAGTCAAATATACAAAGTAATGCAAAGGGGACTGAAAGGGGTTTCCAAATTAGAAGGATAAATAAAAGGAGGGAGAGGAGATGAAGGATGAGCAGGAAGAGATATCCAGTCCAGACAGAAGGCTCTGGGAGCAAAGATACAACAGCCCTCAGGTTATTTCCCAGGTGGAGCAGACACAGACCAGTGACTCCTGAAGATAAACTTCATCTCAGTGTTTCTTCAGCCAAAACTGTTTCTGCACCAAACTGAGTTTCACATCTAGCTCATTTATTATAAAATTATCTTGAAAACTGACCTCCTTTTTCCACACCCACTCTGAAGAACCATTCCAGCTTATCATAGTTTTAGTGTTGCACAACCACATTTGCTATCTTGCCCTCTCTAGTCTGGACTCATTGTATAAAAGGCAAATATGTAGTGTGTGTATGTGTGATGTGTGTGTGTGTGTGTGTGTGTGTGTGTGTGTATTTGAAAATATTATCAATATACCCAGCTCAGTAACAGGAATTGCATTGAACCAGATGCTGCTAGGTAATGTTTATCTATGTTACCAATCAGGCTTATTCTTCAGCTGATCTTTACAAGATAAAGGAGCTAAGTATTAACAACCGAAACAAAAAACCAAACCAGTTGCCATCAAGTCCATTCGGAACCTGGTGACTCCATGTGCATCTGAATAGAATTGTGCCTCATAGGATTTTCAATGGTTGTGATTTTTCAGAAGTAGATTTGCTAGGCCTCTGAGTGGACTCAAACTTCCAACTTTTCTATTAGCAGCCGAGCACATTAATCATTTGTGGTACCCAGGGACTCCTATGTATTAACAAGGGGGCTCCTTTTGCACTTTTCAGGAATTGCTAGTGAAGGCAGTCTTCATTCTGCCCATGGAATGCTTCCCTAGGATCTCTTTCTGATACTGATTTCCCTTGACTTCCATTCGTTAGGCAGCTCCCCCTCTCCATGCTTCTGTATCATTACTCCATTCTATATACCCTGGATCCAAAGGCTACATGGGGCTAACCAAGCTACTTGACCAAGGAATTGTATGTTTACAGGATTTAGTTAAGAGGCTTTCAGTGATCATTGTGCGTTGGAGGTGTTTGAGCCACTACTATCTTGTTTAATCTATATGTGCTTGTGAATTTTCAAACAGTTTTTTTGTCTAATATTTTGCATCTCAAATTGTTCATCTTTATGATTACAATACTTACTCATTTTTTAATGAACACATTTGCCTGCTTAACAATTGAATTTATTCTGTTTATAAAATTTATAATGTCAGTACAAGAAAATGGGGGATGATTACCCAAACTTTTTGCAGGCTGCTGAAGAGCCTGGGTACTTAATTGGAAAAATTTAGGGGATAGGGCAAAGGAGGCTTAGGGTATGTTGAATTTCATGTCCTAATTTCTAGCTCCCAAATCCACATAGTAAAAAAATCCTCAGTGGCATTTTTATTAGTGTGTATGTGGATGGTAAGTTATTAAAATAGTTCTTAAGTGTTCTCAGTTAGCCATATCTATTCAGCTCTTCCAAATCCAAGCAATAATATTTCTTCCACATTAAAAGTTCATTTCAGAACCATCTTTATTCTAAATCAGTTCTGTGTTTCCCTCTTCATAGATTTTTTCTTTGAAACAAAGGACTGTACTAGTCCCTATTCTTTGTCCCACTGGCTTCTTTTTTATGCCATTCTTTTGCCCCTTATCATTGTATGGATTTTGCTCTAACCCTATGAAGGTGTCTTTAGCAAGGTACATTATTTTTTACAAGTTCCTCTAGGAAAGCTTATGTCTGTGGTGGTAAAATACAGAATCAAAAACAGAATTATTCTGTTGTTGTTATTGTTTTTTTTCATCTTAAGATAGCAATTCAGTTACTATAATGATTATTAGGCAAAAAAGGATAAATTGACTAAGCATGCCAAAAAAACTGAACATATTGTAGGGAGTTGCACAAAAATTTTCATTACGATAAAGTCTGAAAATGAACAGATATCAGAAATTTAGGCAAGCACATGTAAATATCGGAGACACAGATTGTAGTGTTATTGTTGTGTGCTGTTGAGTAGATTCCTACTCATAGCAACCCCATGTGACAGTGTAGAACTGCCCCATAGGGTTTCCAAGGCTATAGCAATTATGGAAGCAGATCACCAGGTATCTCTTCCATGGAGCTGCTAGGTGGGTTCAAACCACCAAATTTTCAGTTAGCAGTCAAGCACTAAACTATTGCACCACCAGGGCTCCTTGGAGACAGATTGTTGTTGTTGTTGTTAGGTGCCATTGAGTTGATTTTCAACTCATAGCTACCCTATATGACTGAGTAGAAGTACCCCATAGGGTTTTCTAGGCTGTAATCTTTACAGGAACAGATCACCAGTTTTTTCTCCTGCAGAGCCATTGGGTGGGCTCAAATCGCCAGCCTTTCAGTTAGCAGCCACGTGCTTACCCATTGTGCCACCAGGGCTCCTTTGGAGATAGATTAGTGAGCACAAAAAGCAAGCTGCTATTATTATTATTACAAGATTTTCTCCAAAATCAAATATTGAATTATTGGGAGCAAGATGAAAGGGAATCTGAGTGTTGGGAAGGTCATTTGTCATCGTGGTTCTGCCTTAAACCCATGGGTCGAACGGAGGTTCAGCACAAGTCTTTGAGTCTGGCATTCCGAAGGCCACCTTACATTGATGGGCAGGACTACCTAATTGAAAAAAAAACAGTTATTTGCGTTAGCCCCCTGCTCCATCTTTTTTTACCTCCAGATGGGTTGATAATTCAACTTGGGACAAAGATAGGAGGAATAACAAAAGCCACTCTGGTCTCATTTTTTCCAACACAGTTTACTGGAGGCCTGCATTTCCTGGTTGGTTAGGATAAGTACGCAGATTAATAAAGTGTGCTTCCGTTCTCATTTAGCTATAAATCCTTGTCTGTGTATTCCACAGGCCGTTACCTCAGAGGGATGGAGGGTAAGAGGGATCCAGAACCCTTGTTCCTAGCCAAATGCTGCCCTTCATGTTTCCTGCTGCTAAGCTTTTGCTCTTCCGTGTTCTCCAGCTGGAAGGTCTTTCAGTGCCATCCATCTATCAGAGCCCCTTTACTCATGAATTTTCCTCCCACAAAGTGCCTAAACCCTTACAGAATTTTAATGATGGCATTTACATAGCATTTTTTACATGTATTTTCTAATTAACAGCTTTTGTTGTTTAGAGCAGTTCTAGGTTAACAGAAAAAGTGTACAGAAAGTACAGAGTTCCCATATGCCTCTTCTCTCCTGCTAAAAACAGTTTTCCGATTATTAACATCTTGCATTCCTGTGGTACATTAGTTAAACTGATGAACCAATATTAATAAATAGTTAACTAAAGTCTATAGTTTACATTAGGATTCACAATTTGCGTTGTACAGTTCTATGGATTTTGGCAAATGCATAGTATCATGTATTTACCGTTACAATATCGTACAGAATAGTTTCACTACCCTAAAAGCTTCTGTTTCATCTATTCATCCCTCTCTTTATCCATTGACCCCCTGAATGCTTGGCAACCATCAACATTTTATTGTCTCTCTAGTTTTTCCTTTTCCAGGATGTCATGTAGTTGGAATTATACAGTATGGAAGCTTTCCAGACTGGCTTCTTTCACTTAGCAATATGCATTTATGGTTCCTTCATGTCTTTCCATGACTTAATAGCTTAATTGTATGGATGTACTTCATCGTATGAATGAACCATAGTTTATCCATTCACCTGTTGAAGGACATACTTGTTGCTTCTAGGTTTTGGCAATTATGATAAAGTGGCTATAAACATTTGTGTGTAGGTTTTTATGTGGACATGTTGTTTTCAACTGATTTGAGTGAATACCTAGGAAAGTGATTGCTGGATCGTATGGTAAGTCTATGTTTAGTTTTGTAAAAAACCTATGAAACTCTCTTCCAAGATGTGTGTACCATTTTGCATTCCCACCAGCAATGAATGAGAGTTCCTGCTGCTCCATAACCTCGTCAGCATTTGGTGTTGTCTGTGTTTTGGCTTTTAGCCACTCTAATAGGTGTGTAAGGAGCTCTAGTGGCGCAGTGGTTAAAGCACTTGGCTGTTAACCAATAGGTCAGTGGTTGGAATCCACCTGCTGCTCATTCCGTGGGAGAAAGATGTGGTAGTCTGCTTCCGTAAAGATACATAGCTGTGGAAACTGTATGGGGCAGTTCTACTCTGTCCTATAGGGTTGCTATGAGCCGGAATCAACTCAACAGCAGTGGGTTTTTTTTTTTTTTGTTTGTTTTTTGTTGTTGTTGTTAAGAGGTGTGTAGTAGTATTTCATTTTTGTTTTAATTTGCAATTCACTAACGTCATATAATGTTGAATGTCTATCTTTTCATATGCTTATTTGTCATTTGTATATCTTCTTTGGTGAGGTGTTCACTCAGATCTTTTACTCATTTTGTAACTGGGTTGTTTGTTTTCTTACTGCTGAGTTTTAAGAGTTCATTATATATTTTGTATACAAGTCCTTAATCAGGTATGTGTTTTACAACTATTTTCTCTCAATCTTTCATTTTCTTTTCATTCTCTTAATGGTGTCCATCACAGAACAGAAGTTCTTAATTTTAATGAAGTCCAATGCATCAATTTTTTCTTTCATGGATTGCACTTTTGATGTTGTATTTAAAAACTCATCGCTAAACCCAAGGTCCACCAGATGTTCTCCGATGTTATCTCCTAGAAGTTTTATAGTTTTACATTTATGCCTATGATCTATTTCGAGTTAATACTTATTAAAGGTAAAATGTCTGTGTCAGAATTCATTTTTCTACATGTGGATGTCCAGTTGTTTCAGCACCATTTGTTGAAAAAACTATCCTTTCTCCATTGAGTTCCCTGTGCTCCTTTGTCAAAGATCAGTTAACTATATTTGCATGGGTCTATTTCTGGACTCTCTCTTCTCTTCCATGAATCTGTCTGTCCTCTCACTGATACCACACTGTCTCAATCTTTGTAGCTTTATACTAAATCTTGAAGTCAGGTAATGTCAGTCCTCCAACTTTGTTCTTATTCTTTAGTATTGTGTTGGCTATTCTGTGTCTTTTGCCTTTTCATATATACTTCAGAATCAGCTTGTCAATATTCACAAAATATTTTTCTGGGTAAGATATATATATTTTTACTTGTCTTACTCCCCTGGTATTTTCAATCACCTCATATGCATGTGAAAGCTGGACAATGAATAAGGAAGACCTAAGAAGAATTGACACCTTTGAATTATGGTATTGGCAAAGAATATTGACTATACCATGGACTGCTAGAAGAACAAACAAATCTGTCTTGGAAGAAGTACAGCCAGAATGCTCATTAGAAGTAAGGATGGCAAGACTTTGTCTCGCATACTTTGTACATGTTATTAGGAGGAACCAGTCCCTGGAGAAGGACATCATGCTTGGTAAAGTAGAGGGTCAGTGAAAAAGAAGACTTTCAACAAGATGAACTGATACAGTGGCTGCAACACTGAACTCAAGCTTAACAACTATTGTGAGGATGGCGCAGGACTGGGCAGTGTTTTGTTCTGTTGTACCTAGTGTCACTATATTTCAGAACCAACCGGACAGCACCTAACAACAACTCCTCCTAATAGAATATAATATTCTTAAGGGGAAAGGCTGAATTTTATTCCTTGCAGTAAAGTGCACAGTGCCCTGTGTTAGGTTAAGGATAAAAATTTTTAGTTGAATTGGTAATTTACTGTGGCAATAATATAGAAAGAAAAGTGAGCATCGTAATGCAACTTAATTTTGTTGAAACGTAAATTCTATCCCTTATAAAAACTGCCTACTGATCCCTGTTGACCAGGGAATAAAATGCTCCCACACCCAAGTGGAAACATGACTGGGATTCTCTAAGCCTGTAATGGGTCAGAGAATCAGAATTATCACTTCTTAAATAAAAAATTTTATGTTACCTTAATATTTTAAGGTTCTTGAGCCAGCCTATCGAAGGAGATATAAATCACTGAAAAATTATATGCGCTTTTACTTTTTCCTCCTCACATCACCATAGACCTGTCCCTGGTATTTTATATTCCTTAGTGTTATAAATGTTATGCATCTTCCATGGTGGCCCAGGTTCCATAGAGATAATATTTGAAATATAGTATTGTTATGGTCTTTACTTGGGAGGTAGCACAAGAATCTGCCCTTGTTCCATACCATTTAATATTTTCACCAATTATTTGTATAAAGATTTGGGTATTCTGTGCCTTCTAATAGACTATAGTCTACTTTCCCAAATCTGTGAGAGATTTGATGTGAATGCAGACAACATGCTGGCTTTTATCATGTTGTTGGTGTTGTGTGTTGTCGAGTCGATTCTGACTCATAGTGACCCTATGACTTTGAAAATGTCTTCAGTTTTAGGATATAAATGAGAAATTTAGTAAACAAACTACTATAGTTATAACCAAATTAAACAAGCCAACCTAAAAGAGATAAATATCAGGTCCTGAATAGAAAGCCAAAAATTGAAATGTTGCAAGGATATATGATAAAGGAAATAGTACTTAACATTTAAAGCACTACTTAACTTTTTTAAAACCTAAATATTATAATTGCTAATGCACCTAAGTTGAGTAAACATTACTAAGTATCTTACAAAAGCCATAATATCTTTAAGGACATTTATGGAAATGTGGTAACTATGAGGGAGAAGGTAATCTTACTTACAAACTAATGAATTTCATGCTGCCAGATATACCTGGAGTAGGGTGTTCTGTTTAGGGAGCTCTGAATAGGAGGACTAATACACTGAGCTCAGAAAAAAACATCTGTGATTCTTACTGGCCTCTAAATCTATGACATAGAAAAATGGCGAAAGAAACTGGACATGCTTACTTTGGAAAATGGAAGATTTGGGGGAAGCATATGGAACTGTCTTCAAATAATTGAAAGACTGTTATGAAGAGTATACTTATAAGTAGTTGAAATGTTCAAATTACGTGTTGAATAAATTAGCTGCTAGTTCATCCATAGTATAGCATTTGCTTCCTCTAAAGAAATATATTTATTGCCGTATAATAACTCTTCAGATAAAAGAGAAATATACATTATACTTGGGTTGAATATATATTTTCTGGCCTATCATAAAAATATTTAAGGATCCTCATATATGTGCCACTCTGCTGAAAGAGTACAGTCATCTACACTTTTCCTGAATCACTGTAGCACAGTATAATCATTTTTTGTTGGCTATGTTTGGTTTGGCTTTCACAGCATTAAAAAAAAAAAAAAGAGTTTGAAAACCTTTAAGCAGCCCATGGACTCCTCCACAGTCCATCCACAGACCCCACCCCTCCCTATTGCCTTTCTTCCTTCCAGTTCACATATTTATGTTCCCTGTATTTTAGTTGCTGATCTCTAATCACTCTCTCCTGTAGCATATTGTGGATCCATTTTGCCTGCTACCCTCTAGGCGTCTTAGGAACATGGACTTTGTCTTATTCATCTTTGTGTTATTCAAAGTCCTTTCCACAGAGGAGGCATTCAATAAAAAAAAAAAGAAATATTATTCAAAGAATTAGGAAACACCTTCAGCATACACAGAGGATACTCCCTGAATATTTATTTAAATAATTAATTTACAAAGACAGAACTGATCATAGACATAATTGCAAAAAAAACAAAAACTTGAACTCGGACTTACAACTCTATTAGAACCAGACATAGAAGAAAATCTTCCTTAATTTAGTGCAATTTTTTTTGCTGTTCACAGAAATTTAGCATATTGTCTTGATGGCTTTCACATAACTCAGATGACTAATAAAAAGGATGACGTGAACAATGCAATGCAAATTACTATGAGAGAGAGGAATATATGTGCTAGTAATTATGTAACATAATTATGTAATTATGGAGCAGATGCTTTTGAAGATAGTTATATGTAGGGGTGGATTAACCAGTAAGCATTTATATTAAGCAAGGTATGTACAGATTTACTTGTGTTCACTTACTAATTTGTAGCACATAGTTTCACACGGGTTTCAACACATTTTGATGTGGTGAAAAACAGGTGAACTTTTGCACTACAGATTGATAAGTAAGCCTGTGTGTACCTTGCTAGATGAGTATTCCGTCTCTGGATATGTTGCAAACATGATATTAGCAACGCTTCAAAGACATTTTTAAACCCTGGGACAAATGATTCTTTATGACTATAATGCCAAACTCTACTTGTCATCCACAAAAGAATCATCTGGGTACATTTAAGAGATCACCAGGATGTAAGGATGTAATTTGTATCTATGACACCAGTATAACCAGAAGACAATATGAAAAAAAATCCATCAAAACACATTGGCAGGATATCCTTCATAAAAAGCAATTTCTATGCCCAAATAGAAGCATCTTGGTTACTTACCTTACAGTTACCATTGCTGGATTATAAAATTAGAAAAATATAAATTACATAAAAAACTCTAAAACTCTTTTCCTATTCCTACTGTGCTGTAGACAGCTAAGAGTTCATAAAATGATAAAACACTATGGATTCATACTATTTTTATCTAATATGTTTTTAGTTCCAAAGTTGAGCAGAGAAATAGCAAACAAATAATTTTAAAGTCACATTATTACATTTGATTATCATAAAAGTAATGAAGATTCCATGAAAAGACATGTAATATTCACACAAACATCATGCCAATTTCTTTTCTTTATTACCATTAATAGAACGTGAATTATTAATGAGGGATCTCATCTAATGATTTTGATTTGCAAGCGTGTGTGATTTATTAACTTCTTCAAATCAAAAATCTCTGGAGTGAGAAAACATTTCTCGTATATTTGAAATGTTTTCACACCCTAGAGAATATATATATATATATGTATAGGAGCCCTAGTGGCACAGTAGTTAAGAACTCAGGCTACTAACCAAAAGGTTGGCAGTTCGAATCCTCCAGCCACTCCTCAGAAACCCTATGGGGCAGTTCTACTCTGTCCTACTGGGTCACTATGAGTTGGAATCGACTCAGTGGCAACAGGATTGGTTTTTGGTTATATATATATATATATATGTATATGCCAAAAAAACCCAAACCCATTGCCATCGAGTCGAACTGCCCCATAGAGTTTCCAAGGAGCAGCTGGAGGATTTTAACTGCTGACCTTTTGGTTACCAGCCAAACATCTATACATATATATATATTTGTCAGCTCAGAGCACTTTAGCGAGTCCATTGCTGGGAGAATGCAGCCAACCTATAGAGGGAAGTCTTGATCTATACATGGGATTAGAGCTGCGTTTTCTTTCCAATTAGAAACAAGAATTCAGTGATGGCTTCATAGATCATCATCTTGTAAAGACTGCTTTCAAGTTCAACTTCCATTCCATTCAGGGGCTATATAGCTTTTGAGTTTCCCTCACATCAGAAGGCTGGACTGTGGCTCTGCAATAGAATGCTTGGATTTAAGTTTTGGCTCTGCCTCTTACTATGGGTATGACCTCTCTGTGCCTCAGTTTCATTATCTCAAAAAATGAAATAAAAATAGATTCTGCTGATAATATTGTTTTGAGGATTAAATCCAATAATCTAAATAAAGTGTGTGACATAAAGTATATTTTCAATAAAGATTAGTTCTAGCCCAGATAAATGACTTTGAGACAATTTCTGAAATGTAAATAATTTGTAATGTATCCTGACGATTTTCCCCTGGCTGTTTCCCACAAATAAAGAAAAGTAAAGAGTCTTGGTGAAATACATATTCATTGGTCTATTCGTTAGAGCCAGGGTCAGCAAAATTTTTCCATCAAGGGCCAGAGACTAAATATTTCAATTTTGTGGGCCATACAGTCTATCTAACCGCCCAACTCTGCTGTTGTAGAGCAAAAGTAGTCATGGGGCACTATGTTAATTAATAAGCATGGCTGTGTTCCAATAAAACTTTATTTACAAAAACAGGCTACAGAATAGATTTGGTCCACTGGTCATAATTTTCAACACTTGCCTTTAGAAAAAAGAGATACCATATTTATAAATGAATTTATCATTTATAAATTTAATATTTGAACAGCTTTTACTTTTTTAATTATAAATCAATTCTGCTCACCGTAAAAGAAAAAATATTTGGAAAATAGAGAAACTTTTAAAGAAATACATAACACATTACTCATAATCGTATAACCCATGAGTAACTACTTTCAACAATGGATGACTTTCTTTATAGAATTTCTGTCTGTCTATCTATCTATCTATCTATCTATCTACGTACCTACCTAACTACCTACCTACCTATCTGTCTATCTAGAGTCCCTGGGTGGTGCCAACAGTTAATGTGCTCGGCTACTAACCAAGGGTTGGAGGTTTGAATCCACCTAGAGGCACCTCAGAAGAAAGGCTGGCAATCTACTTCTGAAAAATCAGCCATTGAAAACCCTACGGAGCACAATTCTACTTTAACACACATGAGGTCTCCATGAGTCAGAATCAACTCCATGGCAACTGTTTTTTGTTTGTTTGTTTGTTTTGTTTTTTAAATCTATCTAAACAAATTATTTTTCTGTTCTTTTTACTTAGCATTATATCATGAATGTGCTCAAAATACTTTAAAATAAATCTCAAATATCATTTACACATCTCTCATTAAACTTTACTAATTATACCTCATAAATTATTATCTATTAATAGTCTATTCCGTTGTCTAGATTGTGGGCAATTTGAGGAAAGAGCCTATCTCAGTAATCTTTGTAAATCCCATGCTTAGCACCACATATGTTGGGTGCACAGTAGGTGCTCATGACTGATAAATTGGATGATTTAAGAGCACAATTACCCTTTACTCAATGTTACAGCTCACATTCCTGGTCCTAGTCAAAGACAACTTTCTCAAACTCATTACTTACTCATAACTAGCAACAGTTATGCAGAGAGTAGGAATAACATGATTCTTGATTGCCAGCTCATTTTAGAAGGTTTGTTACTTGAGAAAAAAAATACATGTGGACAATTCTCAAGATGGTTGCAATCCTTTTTTAAAAACAATTTAACTTAAAATAATTTTCTCCAAATTGTTTCCAGTCAGATACTTCTGAAAGACATTTCAGTTTCTACATAAAATTCAACATTCAAGAGTAATTTACAAAATAAACATTTGAAAACACCCTACAAAGTAAAGACCAAGAGCTAAGGTAAGTGTAATTTCTTTTAGCCAAGGAAAGGTGTGCCTGTGGTTATATTGTATCGATGAACACAAACTATTTTGCATACTTTTACTGAAAAAAAAAAAATCACTCACTTGTCTCAAAATAGTCCGCTCGAGCATACTTTAACTCATCAGATCAGTTACAATGTTTGATTCATGGATCATTTTGGAGGTATCTCAGTATTATTTTTTCAAAATAACCTTTATTTGGGAAATCTGGATAAGAAGCCATCATGAACACTGGCATCAAACTCTATTTATCTTGGATCCCTGTTAAGGTGGCCAAAAGTATGAAGAGTAGGAAGGAATTAGCTTCATTCCGGGAAACTTGGAAAGCTGGTATCTGTGTCGGTTCACTGGTGGTTTGCTTTCATACCCATTTCCTTCCCTCCCTCCTCCACTATCTAACACAGAGAGCTAATTTCTTACACTCCCTTGAATATTTGTTTCTGTGTGAATTATGTGAAAAATTGGAGAGTGGGAGAAAATAGAAGCCAGGGCAAGTCTCCCTATATGGCATCGTTTTTAGTGGTTGGGGATCCTCCATAACCTCAGCTCCTGCTCTGGCATCCTCACTTCTGATGTCTCAGGTTTCACCAGCAGCCTTTACTGTGGTTCTAGCTCCCACGGGACATCCTGGGGTTCTGGGCTCTCACAACACCCCCCTTCTGTCTTTTAATTTTCTTTCCTGCCCTAGGGGTGGTAGTGGTTTCCTGGTATTACTAATCTCTGAGTTGTCGTAGTACCCTCTACTTGACTGCTTAGCTCGCATATCGACTGTATAACCAATTCTTGGTGTAAATTTAAAAAAAAACAACCCAGAGTGATTCTTGTTTTCTGGGTGGTCCCTCTGATTGCGCACCATCTATATGCCTCAGATTTTCAGGCTGTTTTGAAAATATAATGTAGATGAGAGCAGATGAAAAGAAAGTTAGGATCAACTCACAAGTACATCTCTGGGGAAGAAAATTAAAAAACGTGTTACCCCGACAGAACTTTATTATAATCTCTAATTTATCTGGATAAAATCTAGAGATAAGGAGATAACATTTAGAAGTCCTTCTACTGCTTCTGCAGATAAACACATTCTAAAATATGTGTTTTGGGAAGCAACAAGGCTTTCTTGGGGTATGTACCAGGCTGAATGATGAAAGTTTGGGTCAGTTTTCTCTCTGACTCCTGAATAGGAAGACAAGAAAGTAGCACAAAAGGAAGCCAGGCACAAGAACGCTACCTATGTAAAATGAAGTCTGGGCCAATTGCTGGCACAAATGTTTAAGTACTGGACTACTAATCAAAAGGTTGGCAATTCAAACTCACCCAGAGGTGGCTTAGAAGTAAGGCCCGGCAATCTGCTCTGAAAGGTCACAAAGGCATTGAAAACTCTATGGAGTGCAGTTCTCCTCTGCGCACTGGCAGCTACCAGGAGTCGGCATCAACTCAAAGGTAACTAACAACTTTTACTGTAATGTCTTTAGGAAACCCAAAGAAGAAAGTATGAGAATGAAATATTTCTCTTATAAGACTACACATGGCTCTGGCGTCAAGGTCATGGACCGATATATTTCAAGCAGCCTTAAAAAACGGGAAAATTCTTATAGCAGCCCACTGGATAGTGATGGAATCTAAGGAGAATCTACATAACCTGTTTATGGACTAGTTAAAGGCATGTATGGACCTCTCTTTATTCGAGGATAAAAAGTGAAGAACATACCTGGGATTTGTAAAAATAAAAGAAAAGGGAAATATAGGTACCCAACTGCGAAGGAAGAATACACTTTTGAAGGCTCTTATTAACAAAAATAAAAGTAAATTTAAAAAGACACACACACAGTATCTCAGTCACACTTTGACTTTCTTGATCTTGACATTCTTTGAAGAATACATACAGGCCAGTTATTTTGTAGAATTCCCTCATTTTGAATATATTTGACATTTCCTTGTTAGATTCAGTACATACATTTTTGGCAGGAATACCACGCAATGGAGTATTATGCTCCTTTTAAGAGAAATGAGGTAGATCTGTACATATTACAAATACATAGTGGTATCCAGGATATTTTTTTTTAGGTGAAAATATTGCAAGTTGGACAAAACTATGTATAGTATACTACCATTCATCTAAGAAAAGAGGGAAAAGATATAGTATAGTAACGTGTTTATAATACAAAAAAAAAAAAAGCAGGAGAGGGATAAACCAAAAGTAAAGAAAAAAATGGTTGCCTATAGTGGGATGGAGGGAAAAGGAAGAAGGAGACAGAGACCTCTGAATATACTTTCTTTTGTAGATTTGACAAAATAAGCCATTACTATCAAAGTGTGTGTGTGTTTGTGTGCGTGAGTAACTGTAACGGCACAGTGAGACTTGATTATTTTAGCATGGAGAGAGTTATGGAAGAATAGTCAAGGGGCTGTTTACATTAGAATCTGAGGTGGGGGCCGAGTGAGTCTTGCAGGAGGAGATGAGGAGAAGGGGAGTAGGGAAAGGAAAAGTAAGAAAAAAGAAGCTGCTTTAAATAAAGGTGACCACTGGAAACAAACAAAATAAAATGACAGCATGTGTGATATGATCCTATTTATTAAAATTACATTTATATCCAGAAAGAGATATAAAAAATGATGAACACCAAAATACTAATGGTATTTTTTTTCAAGGTGGTAGAATTTTAGATTATATATTTTTTATGCTTGTGTATTATTCATCTTTTTAGCAATGACACTGTACTATTTATAAATGTAGAAAAATACAATAAAGCAATTGCTATTATGAACAAAAAGAGCTACTACAAACCAGTAAGGAATAACTAAAGAAAAACACTCCAAAAGGAAAATCTGTCAAGTATGTGAACAATCATTTAATATAAAATAACTATAAATAGTAAATATACAACTAGAGAAATTTTCAACTTCTTCAGTAATCAAGCAAATGCAAAACAAAGCAACAGACTGAATGTGAGCAGGAGAGTCAAGAATTATTCCAAGCTTATTAGCATATTGATGCTTTTATTACCATTTACAGATGAATGGCCGTTCATTTGAACCCAGAGTACCAGAAAGAGAACATAAAAGTTTATAGTAGGGTAAGACTGATTTTCAAGAGCAAGCCTTTTCTACTGCAGATATTGACTCTCCCGTCCATACAAAGAGGGACTTAGTTGCTATAGTTCTCATTTCTATGGGCAAGCTTCGTCATGCTAAAGGATCTGTAAACTGAGAGATATTTTCTCCTTAAGAAGGGTTTAATTATAGTTATGATTTGAATTTGGTTTTAGATTCTTCCTTCAATGTTTTTCTTTGGTAAGGCTTCAGGGAAAGGCAAATATATTTACTTCATATGAACACTTCAGCATGGCTTGATCCTCTAGGTCTGTGCTGTCCAATATGGTAGCCAACAAGTGGCTACTGAACACTTAAAATGTGACTATAGCCACTAAGGAACTGAATTTTTAATATTATTCCATTGTAATAGATTTAAATTCAAATTTAAAAACTGAATTAAATATAGTATTTATTTATATTAATAACATATTTGATATATTAATTATATTCATGTAGTGAACATAATTATATGAATATTATTTATTTGAAAAATACTTTTTTAATTAAAAATAAAATTTAGACACAAAAATAAATATGTTTTATTTGTTTAACGTGGCCACTAGAAAATTTTAAATTACCTATGTGGCTTGCATTCTGTCTCTATTGGACAGCACTGCTCTAGGTTATTAAACATAAACTTGGTTGCAGACGCGTAGGAAGATCCATAGGCTGCTGCTGTTGCCAATGCATCTTTCCTTCTGGTGAGTCAAAGATCATTAGTTCAGCCTTTGGAATTACTTACTTTCTGTAGCTTCAGAATTAACAAAGAGAAACAGTAAGATTAGGGTTGCCTGTCTAAAAGAATCATCTAACAACATAAAAGATGCCAGAGAAGATAATGGGTCTCCATTCTGGTATGGGATGAAGGAGAGGCTGAATCAGTACTTGTTGACAAAGAAAACACAGGGAGATGGTGGAGAAATAAGTACTCATCCACTAAAGGTTCTCCAATACATTTCTGAGTTTCAAAGTCAGGGACAAAAACTACCTATAAGCTCCCTTACAAGAGAGATTTTCTAACGTGTATTCCAAGTCAAGCAGCTAAAATACATAATGGCCGTTGATGTTCTGAGTTTCTTTCTTTCCTTTTTGGGGGGAGTCATTGCCTTTTCTTTTTCTTTTCTCTTTCTTTGATTTTCTTGTTTGGTTTCCCCAGCAAATAATAGAACAACATGGGCAAATTTATCAGAATGGAGAGGTTTTATTTGGCATCTGCTTTCTCTCTCAGTGATATTCTTTGTCCTTTTGTCAGTGCGTACAATGCCCAGGGCTACCCAAGGCCTCCATTTGGAGCCCCCACCAAAGACTTCCTTTTTGCCAAAGAATGATAAATCAGCCTGTGCTAATATATTTTATGAGCATTTATTACTATTTTCGGGCATGATACTTCTCCCTAAAGGAATAGAATTTTCAGGCTCCTTGACAGGCAATTGGAGGATATATTTTGGGAATGTCGGAAGTTTTGGAACACACTCATACTACTATTTTGATAGCTGTCAATTCCTCCTACAGGGTCCATTTAGAATCTGTTAGTAGGTCTACTAAAAGCAATTTAATTTATAGAATCTTTTTTTTTTTCTTTTGGCAAAGGAAGGAGTATAATTTTCCAAAGCTCTGGTAGTATGCAGTATTTCTACATAGAGGTAATCATTTTCAAAATTCTTGTATTCTCAGAGGTTTTTTTTTTTTTTTTTTTTTAATCCATAGTGGGTTGATGCAGGAATGCTGCATACTCTTTACCAGTGTAGAGGTGGCCTGCAAATATTTGATGGGAGGCAGTCTTGAGTTAGTATAACTTTATTTATTCCCTGGTGCGTGGGGTTTCATCGCTTTGATCCATGTGGGATAGTCCTCAGAGTGATGGATGACTCACTAGGAAACAGCTGTGACCTGGAAGAGTTCTTGCTGCAATGAATTTTCTGTGTAAACTTGATTTTTTAAAAACAATTGCCATTATGTCATTGCAGTCTTCTGTCTTGGTGTTGGTGGTTATACTCCTGGGAAATGGAGTAACACCCTCTTATGGGAGGTGATGGCACAGATGGGCTGGTGTGGACACATGAAGATGAAGGAAGAAATATGACAATATGTATAAGCACTAGTGGAGCTAAACAACATACAAGCTGGCCTATTTACTATGAAAGCGAGGAAATTCCAAGAAATGGCCCACCAGGACTAGTAATCATCAGACGATGCTGTGTAAGGCTGATCCTAGGCAAAATACAACCTGCTTCATCAGCGTCTCCCACACATCCCTTCCATAGTGCTCTTCTGCCTCATAGCACAGGCCCCTGTTGTCCTTTTTCACCCGTTTTTACAAGTGGGATCCTGAGCACATCTCTATTTTTCAGTTCCTTCATTAGTGAGAAAAGCATATTAATAGTATACAAGTCTCAGGGTTTTAAATATTACATAAGCAAATATGTGTAATGCTTTTAGAAAATCAACTGGTTTCTAGTAAGTATTGAGAACATGTGATTATTATTACTTGAGAAACAATCAGAATTGTTTGAGATTTTGTTCAAGGCCTTGGATCTGCTCTCCTTGAAGAAAAATAGATGATTCAGATCTATCTCTCATGCGCTCATCAAAATTTACTGGTCACAAGACCAATAAGTATCATTTTATCTGAGCCACAAACTGTCAGTCAGCTGCCAGATCTGGAGTGTGGATATTTATTTTTGCTCACACAGTTAAAAAGAAAAAGTTTTAAGTAGATACTAATATTTACAAATTCAAATATTTCTTATAAAATTATGATTTCTGACTTCCTTTTAGAAAAAGAAAATCAAAAGATCTGAGAGCAGTCGCACATAAAAGCATCAATTGGAACTGAACAGCAGCAACCCTCTTTCGATGCTGCATGCATTTGCCAATTTGCCAGTCTCCACTATTCCTTATTTTTTCTTACAACTCTGCCCAGTGGAATTTCATTGCCCTTTTGGGTCCTGTGACTATGTGAGTTTGAAACCTAGGTGTTTTGGCTGCCTTTCATAGAAGGGTTATTTGTGTCTTCATAAGAACCCTCTAGAAAAGAAAAAGTTCATCTAAGCATGGAGTAAAGATATGTCACATTTTTATAGGAAGACATTTAACTTATAGTTACCCAGTCCTACACATATGCCAAGTACTGCTTGTGGTGCTTAGAATCTGTTCATTTACCCAACCTTTACCCTGGGCACAGTAAGGAGTTAGAATTTATATTTCATACAATAGAGCTTTTAAGTAGTGGAGGAAGGCTCTCAGTTTAACTTACATAATTATCATTACTGTGGCTGTTGTGAGGAGGTTGAAAGGAGTGAAAGGAGGACCCAAGGGAGACAGGAAGTTATTGGAATAGTCAACGAAGAGAGAATGGTGGGGGTTTGACCAGGTAATAAGAGTGGTAAGAAAAAAAGATAGGTTAGGGGGGTAACCACCTGCACTTAGAATAAAATATTAATTTGCTTCCTGTGGACAGTAAGGGCCTAACGGTTGATACTTCTTCCCCACTAACATTTCCCTTTCTTTAAAATGCCAACATTATTTCAGCTTCAGGACCTTTGCCTTTGCTGTGACACTCTCATCCTAACATGTCACGTAGCTGTCTTTCTTATTCTTCAGCCCTCACCTCCTCATGGAGGCCTTTTCTGATCTTGTCCACCTTATCTACCGTAGTTCAATGCCACCTTCCATCTCACACCGCCTTCATCACATCACTGTGTTTTAAATTCTATCATGTATTGCCATTTACTATTTTCTTGTTTATTTGTTAATTTAATTACTGTCTGTTTTCCTGATTATAAAAAGGCAGGGATCAGCTTGTCTCATTTCCAGTTGTATCTCTGATACCTAGAATAGTGTTCGATATATTTAGTTGCTTAGTTAATATTTGTTTTATGAGTGAGAAGACCTCACAGGTCCTAATTAAAATATTGATGTGGGAATGAGAGAAAGTAATAATCAAAGGTGATTCTGTTGGTTATGGTAAGGATAATTGGGTGTATGGTGGTAACATACTGAGATTAGTGAGGCTGTGAGAATAATAGGTTTGTTTGGAGTAAGAAACAGAATTAAAGAGTTTTGCTTTGAACATCTTAGTTTTAAGATGCCAACAGTTTACAGTAGAGGTGTCAGACAAAGCCATTAGATTTATGGATCTAGAAGTCAGAGAAGAGGACATTCTCTGGGGATATATATTTGCAGGTCTACAGAATAATTATGGAAGGGGAAGCATAATAATAAAAGTAAAAGGACCAAGAAATGAACCCTAAGGGACTCTAGTACTTAACGGAAGAGCTCTCGAATTTGGCTTCAGAATGGAATCATCTGAGGAGCTTTTAAAAATCACAAAATCAGAATCAGAATGTCTAGAGTTGAGAACTTGGCTTTTATATTTTTAATGGGCAGCCATGTTTGCAAGCCAGTGTTCCTTGATACTCAGTGTATGGTCCATGAACCAGAGACATCAGCATCACATGGGAGCTTATTAGAAATGCAAATCTCAGGCCTCTCCCAAGACCAAATGATTTAGAAACTGCTGTTTCATGAAGATTTCCACAGGGATCTGTGTGCACGTTACAGTTTGAGAGACAGTGGTAAAATGCATTAGTCTCAAATTTGGCTAACCATTGACTAGCCATTCACATTGGAATCATCTGAAGAATTTTGCAAAAAGTACCCATGCCTAGGTGGCATCCTCAGAGATTCTGACTTACTTAGAATAGAGTGTTACCTTTGTTTCAAGATTCTTAAAAGAATTTAGATCATGAAAAAACAAAACAGAAACACTCTTAAGACACTTCTTTATCTCTGTGTGGCCCATTGGCTAGGACCACTTGGGAGTTTGATAAAGGGATTATAAAGTGACACAAGGCAACTTTTGGAGATGATGAACATGTTCATCATCTTGAATGTGGTAATGGTTCAAAGATGTGCACATATGTCAAAACTTATCAATAATTGTACTTTTCCTTATGTGTACTTTATTTTGTGTCAATAAAATAAAAAAGAAAGGAACAGAACACAGGAAGAGAGAAAAAAGAAATGGTGTGTGCTTATTTTTTATTCTATTTTTTCAAGAGAAACACTATGTTAATCCATATTGAATGGAGTTTGCATTAAACAGTATCTCTTCTTTTTTTTTTTTCAGTACTTTTTTTTATTGTACTCCAGGTGAAGGCTTACAGAACAGATAGTTTCTCATGAAACAGTAGTACACATATTGTTTTATGACATTGGTTAACAACCCCACAACATGTCAACCCTCTACTTTCTCAAC
>NW_004444032.1:2008992-2018312 GCF_000243295.1 Trichechus manatus latirostris | reverse complement strand
CTCCCGCTGGACGCTCTGTGAGGCTGCTTTCTCGTACCCCCGTTTGCTCGTCTCTGATAGGAGTCCAAGATGGTGGATCCGCGCTGCGTTAGCTGCTAGGGGACCTCTGCATGAATCTCTCCTCTCTCTCCATTCTCTGTCAGTTTTCTCACTCCATTTGGTGCTTGGCTGAGTTCTTTATTTCTTCATTTGATGTTTTAGGGTTTCAGGATTCTTGTATTCTCTGTTTGGCTTAGTTTTTCGGTTCTTTGCTGTGGAGGGACGGCATGGTGATTCTGCCTAGAGCACCATTTTGCTGGAACCTCCTTGACTAACAAATTTTTGCCGCAAAATTCTTTCTACTCTGTAACCTTGGAAACAGCACTGAAACTTTCTGAACCACAAAGCCCTCACCAATAAAATGGCCTCAAGATCAGAAGCTGGACAGTTTCTTAAGGTTCCATCCAATTGCCACTGCTGACTGATGTGAAGGGTTCATGATTAGTGGTGGGTGAGAAAAAGAGGGGAACAATGTAGACTCTTCAAGGATGTCTAGTTTCACAGAGGTCAACATCTGTGCTATAAAAAGCAGCTCTAGGTGGGAAGCAAAAATGCACATGAGGTTCATAAATCAACCCCAGGGCTTAGAAAGATAAGGCAAGTTCCCAAATTAAGTGCAAGTGTCAATGGACACATGAATATGCATACCCAAACCCTTACTTGGGATTTATATTGGGGATATCTACACATGCATAAAATAAATATATTGCAAAAACCATTCTTCAGGATTCTGCTTAAAGTGCTAGAGCTGGAGGAATGGAGATAAGTTATAAGGAGAGATGATTAAGGGACGGAGAATCTGACCTTTAAGCAGTCCAAACTTCAGTGGCAATTAAGATTAGGCCTAAAGAATCAAAAGTCAGAGGCAGAGAAGGTTGGAATGGGACCAAACAGATACACTGAGTAAACCTGAGGAATTTAAAAAATAAAGATGGGACCAGATGTGTGATCTAAGAGTGAGAAGAGAAAGAAGTATGTCCATTTCATCATGATTTTAAGAGTCTGTTTGTCTTGGGACTTCACAACAAAGCAAAGTGAACCAGGTGTGACCCAGTTTCCTTGCGCCGAGCCCATTGGCTTCCCGAGATTCCAGTAGAGTGATTTCTGGCATTTTTACAGTTGTCGCTTATCTTAGAAAGAAATATCTTGCTGGTGTGGTTAATAGTGGGTTCTGTATCCCCACATCACACATAAGAGAGGAACTTAGACATTGAAAATATGTCTATTAAGGGAACGGGAAATTTCACAGTAGTATCTCAACTCCACTCCAGCTTCTCTCAGAAGGAAGACCTTGTGTTCAACTAAATTAACATGATTATACTGTTTTAGAATCTTCACCACTGCCTACGGACCAGGTAGGCAATCCTACAAATAGATGAGAGCACTTAGAGTGACAAAACCAAATGTTAATGCTAATGTTTAAAATTTCTTCTAGCTGACCCCAGCAGGGAAAACAGATAAATTGCTTCTTTCTATAAACGAATTACAATATGTTCTTCTAACAAATATCATTGTGGGAAATTATAAAATAAAATGAGTTCGGCCTGCCCTCCCCTTTTATTTTCCTTCTCTCCTTAGCAGTTAAATATGATGGGGGTGGGGGGACGAATTTTGTCCTATGCATTCACATGATAGCAGGGAAAAGATGTTTTCACGTCAAGTACCATATTATTTTTCATAGTGTGGAATTGTGATAAAAAAAAATGGGAAAATTCTGTTTGAAACCTTGCATATAGACCATAAATGTGTAAAGCATGTGTTCTTATTTAAAAATAAAAATCACATTACTCAGCCATCAGTAGTTTAAGATTTTTTTTCTCGTGGTGGTAATTGAGCTGGTTAATTTACATATTCTCTCAGGATTCCCTATCAACACTAGTGATTCTCAAAGTTTAATGCATCAGAATCACCTGAAGCTGCTTATTCAAATACAGATTGCTGGTTGCCTCTCACTCCAAATTTCTGATTCACTACTTCTGGGCCGAAGTCCAAGAACGTCATTTCTAACAAGTTACCAGGTGATGCTGGTGCAGAGACCACACTGAAAACCTTTACCCTACATAATTGATTCTCAAACTTTGCAACAAGAATATATCAACTACATACTTGCATAATAAGAAAAAAATGCAAACAGTTGGGTCCCTATGAATCAGCAGTTCTCTACATTTAGGCTTATTTTGCACAATAGTGATTATTCTTGATATAGCAGTCTGCTTTTTTCTTCTTATAAGAATTTTCACTTATTATTATAGTCTTTGGAAATATTTTCAAAGGAAAAATAGATGAAGAATTAAGCAGGCATAATGTTCAAATTTGAGAATTTGGCTGGGATGGGCATTCAGACATGGAGGAATCTGGCCAATGAGAGCCTCTCTTTCTATTCTGATCAAAGTCAGACCATCAACTGGTCCAAGCTTCACACTGGGAGAAAGACACCTAAAATTCAGCTCAGGGCACTTTCAATTTATTTATCATCAAACCAGAAAATAAGTCTTCGAAGCTTTCCATTCGACCCCCTGCTGAGAAAAGAATCACCTGGGGATCTTATTAAAATGTAGATTCTGATTCAGTGTATCTGAGGTGGAAATGCAAATTCTCAGCAGGGGGTCTAACTGGAAAGAAAAGTGCCAGAAGATGCCTTCAAAACCATAGGTTCGGGATTCAAGATCACCTGAGTAAGTCTCCTGTGTTGCCACCTGCCTTTCCTTTGAAGTGGCCCCGAGATAGGATGCTTTTAATGGCTTGGGGGCATGAGGAATCCACCAGGTCAGAGGTACCAGGCAGTTTCTTATTATATATATGTGTCTATCTATCATTTATCTGTTTTTTCTCTTTTTTCAATATTTACTAGCATTGTCATTACCTGCATGTAGTACATTTATGGAGCCCTGGTGGCACAGTGGTTAAGTGTTCGGCTGCTAACCAAAAGTTCGGCAGTTCTAATCCACCAGCGGCTCCTTGGAAACCCCAAGGGGCAGTTCTACTCTGTCCTACAGGGTCGCTATGAGTCGGAATCGACCTGATGGCAACGGGTTATAATCAGATTGTAAAGCATACCTTCTGTTCATACAAAAAATAATTTCAGTTTTAATATCTGATGCTGATTCAGAGGCAAAATCAATAATATAGACTGTATGCATTTTTAAATTTCCTAATTTCCCCCAAATGTAGATAACACATTATTTCTGATTCACCTATTTGTCTTGAAAGCAAAATTGTGTTAATACATTTTTTGAAAAAAAAGGCATCCATAAGAAGAATGCCCCTTTCCAGATATTTCCAAGATCAATGATGAAAGAAGTAAGGAAACTATTTATACTTCAAATAATTTTATATGGAATTATTTTTACCCTAGAGATGGTTAGTTCACTTTTAGCATAGTTATAGGCCTTTAATAAGCATTTGGTGAGTGAGTCAAAGGAGTGATAAAATCATTAGCATTTATTTTTTATATCTCTAGGTATTGTAGCCTATTTTTAGCATAAAAGTAAAATAAGATTTTGAAGAACCCAGAACAACATAGCAACATTAATTTTGCAGAATTTAAGTTTTATCTGCCTTTTTTTTTTTTTTTTTAAGCAACACATAAGCAAGGTAGCTTGCAATGTGATTGCTACTATGAAGACTGGTGGCACAGTGGTTAAGAGCTATGGCTGTTAACCAAAAGGTCAGCAGTTCAAACCCACCAGCTGCTTGTTGGAGACCCTACGGACAGTTCTACCCTGCTGTATAAGGTCTCTATGAGTCAGAATCAACTCAACAGCAACGAGTTTGTTGTGTTTTTTTTTTTTTTTGGTTTATCAGTGTGTGTGGAGCTCTGGTGGTATAGTGGTTAAGAGCTCAGCTGCTAACCAAAAGGTCGGCAGTTTGAATCTACCAGCTGCCCCTTGGAAACCCTATGGGGCAGTTCTACTCTGTCCTGTAGGGTTGCTATGAGTTGGAATTAACTTGGCAGCAACGGGTTATCAGTATGTGTTGCTGTGTTGTGTACTTTTCTCTTCTGAAAGTGACATGACATCACATTTTCATGAAATAGAATTTTCTGAGACAAGCCTCCCAGTGTCAAGGGTATAATTATCCAGAAATTGACCCATTTCCACAGTGTTCTGCGGAAACATCCAGAGTGCAACAACAGTGCAGCGACAGAGTGTTACAACGTGCCTTGGAATCATCACAAGAAAAGACACTTAGGTAACTAAAAATTGTACATATTAAGTAGATAATATTTTTACTACAAAAAAAATTTTGTTGGTCTTTGTTACCTTCTCTGGACTCAAACTGAGAAAAAAATTAATGAATTTCTAGCCAACAAATTTGATAAAATTGACTTTACAGGGGTGGCTAAAGTTTTCACTTAAGCCCAGCTCATTTCCAGTTTGCAAAATTTCTGTTTAATAGATGTTCTTTTGTTCAATAATTTATTGCATGCTGTTATCTGTGTACACAACACTAAAGCGACACTGGCGAATTAATTATTTTATCTGAATTATCCAATTTTTCTTTCTGTGTGAATCAGCGTATTTGGGTAATTTCAATATCCACTTTGGTTTTTATGCTGTAAGTCCATAGTGAAACCCACCCTTTCTCTTATGCTTAACCATTTTATATAACCTCAGTGATTCTCCAAGTAAATGTAGTAAACAGATGGGGCAATCATTACTGTCCTCGCTTTTTTGACAGATGAAGCAACAAACTTGTAGCATCTATACAGTAGCTCCAAAGCCTTAGTCCTGCCGTAGAACTCTTTCTTCTACATTGTTATCGTTGCTGTTAGTTGCCATTGAGTCAGCTCCGACTCATGGTGACCTTATGTAAAACAGAAGAAAACATTTCCTGGTCCTCTGCCATCTTTATGATCATTGGTATGTTTGAGTACATTGTTGTGGCTATTGTATAGTGCCTTCCAAACTAGGGGGCTCATCTTCCGGAATATTATTGGACACAATATTCTGCTGTGATTCATAAAGTTTTCGTTGGTGAATTTTTGAACACAAATCACCAGGCTTTTCATTATCACCTCTAATTCCAGGTCTCGCTTGTTTGTCTTTATAAGAAACGTTTTCATCTGACTAAAAAAGTAACACTTCTTTATCACCTGAAATCTGGAAAATACATAAATGCACCAAGAAAATGAGGGTGAGCCTTAACTTCATCACTCGAATAACAGGTTCACTTTTGGGAGAACCACACCTTCAGTTTTTATATGTGATCATGGAAAGGTCAAATTTTACACATATATGGTATGCCTATATATACACATATATATGTGTGTGTGTACAAACCAAACTAACAACAAAACTTAAATCCAATTCTGGTTTAAAGTGTCTCTGGTAAGTACTCAGTCAATTCAAATTTTAAACTCCCTGTTAGTCCTTCTAAAATGCTTTCCCTCCCTCTATCCCAAAGTGGCTTTTGAGGTCACAGGCAGACTTATGTATCTTTTTTACTAGGAGAAAGGATTCTGAAGGGCTTCTTTTCCTCCTTCTAGAGGCTTCCTCTGACCTCCAGTTAAGGTGTAGTTCATTTCTCCTTGTAAACTCCTAATGCGCAGCAGCTAATGGAACTCCTGCACTATCAGCCACTTCCATAAAGCACTCTCTTCCCTAATTAGACTCATCAGTTTGGCTCTTGATGGACGTGCCAGCTCTGTTACAGTCACATTCTCCATCTGGATGTCAGTCTAAGGTTACCCACCCTTCTCTTGAGAAACCTAGTAGGCACCACATTATCCACAGGATTACATAGGAAATTCTAGACCTCTTCTATTGGATGCCAAATACTATGACACCATTACTAAACTGCTGTTTAACCTCATGTTAGCTCATGGCTTTTCAAAAAGGCTTGAATTTTCCTTAACTATATCCTCACAAGTAAGAAGTAATCCTTCTCACTCTGGGATCTTTTCAAATATTTCTGTTGGTTAGGCACCAACCTTTGTGTGGAGGCAGGATATTCATATCAGGTCATCTGTCCTTAGCATCTTCTATTCTTCAGCTCTTCTTCCAGAGCTTGGGAGGGCATCTGTCTACCCTTTCCTCTCTTACTGGCCTTATACATATACAGGCAGTCCTCAATTTACACAGATGCATGGGACCGTAAATGTTGCTGTGCAAGCTGGAACCACGGAAAGCAATTTTAAAAATCAATGGGAAAATTACAATTGTTCCATGACTTTTAAAAATTTATATCAGAACACTAAAAACTCTTGTTGTTGTTGGGTACCACTGAGCTGATTCCTACTCACAGCAACCTCATGCGACAGAGTAGAACTGCCCCATAGGGAAAAACCCTCATACTGTTGGTTATAAATGTACAGGGAATGAGAATAATAATAAAACTAATATTTAGTACACTGTAATTTAAGACATTAGAAACACTGAGAATTAAAATGTTTTCTTTGTACAAAACTTATTAAGAGTAGTTTGAACTGTGATTGCTTTCTTTTCTTTGTATAATGCAATACAGAGCAAGCATCATACTCCTTTCTAAGGTTTAGTCAGCTCCTAACATTTTATTCTTTGTCCTTTCAATGTCATGACATATCTCTAAGAGTCCTCTTAATGTAAAGATTTTTGCTGGCATCAGTTCCTCTGGGACATCTTCATCATTTTTCTTTACTAAAAATATCCATAAATTAAATACTGGATCAAGATTTATGGACTCCTCAAGATTTTTGTTGCATTTTGCAAAACATCTTTTAAAAACACTTGTATTGATTTACATTTAAATAAGCAGTACCTGAAATTGTCCATTTTAAAAATCTTCAAGAACTAACATGGTTTACCATACCTTTGTTGTTGTTTTTAGGTGCCATCAAATTGGTTCCAACTCATAGCCACACTATGTACAACAGAACGAAACACTGCCTGATCCTGCACTATCCTCACAATTGTTGCTATGTTTGAGCCCATTGTTGCAACCATAGTGTTAATCCATCTCCTTGAGGGTCTTCTTCTTTTTCGATGACCCCCTACTTTACGAAGCATGATGTCCTTCTCCAGGGACTTGTCCCTCCTGCTAACAGGTCCAAAGTAAGCTAGACAAAGTCTCCTTATCCTCACTTCTAAGGAGCATTCTGGCTGTACTTCTTCCAAGACTGATTTGTTCGGTCTTCTGGCAGTCCATGCTATGTTCAATATTCTTTGCCAACACCGTAGTTCAAATGCATCAATTCTTCTTAGGTCTTCCTTATTCATTGTCCAGCTTTCGAATGCATATGAGGCGATTAATTATCATGACTTGGGTCAGGGGCACTTTAGTCCTCAATGACTAGTGGCTATATTTTATTTTTATCAATTACTGTTATTATTCTGTGCCTATTTTTCTATTGGACTTTTTAAAATTATTTGTGTTTTTAATATATTAATGAGTGATTAGTTTACATGTGGGGTACATTGTAACACTTTCCATCAATATTTTAATTAGCTATTGTGGTATTTATAGGAAAGCTGTAGATTTTGTATACTTATTTTATTTACTGTATTTACTGTATGAGGAAGACATTGTGAAAATAGCATAAAATGAGAGTCAGTATAAAAAGGAAGCCATGATAATGAGATTAGGATTTATGACAGCATTTAATTTTTTTAAATTCAATATATAAAGTAAAATCAAATATATAAAATTAGAATTATACAGAGTACTTTAAGACCCCAAACTTCTGGAAAAACCTACCAGAAATGGAACGAGGTAGAGAATCTATTATGACAACTAAAGTAAAAAGGCAAAAGAAAATTTGCAACAGAGTTGTGATTTAATGCTGAATTATAAAAGCCAGGGTTTTTAGATTTTCCCTGTTAGGGGCTGGAGACTGAGGTACAGCTGAATTTACAGATGGGGACTGGCAGGCTGCAGTGGCAAGGGACCTGATGATTAAGCTGAATCCTCCCTAAATTAATCACATCATATCTAATCAGACAGGTTTGTAATCATAATAATAGCATTTATATAGATTTTGCACACTAAGAAACCAAATGAAGAGGTGGCCGAATCAGGTGACTTATTTACAAAATACAAGAGTAAGTGTTTTAGACTGAACTTCTTGGTTTTAGACTGAACATCTTGGAGTTCACCATTTTTTGTGAACTTTGCCATATCTATCTTCATGGCTGAGCTTACTGGTATAACTAAATTTAGAAGCATTAATAATGGTTTCTGATTACATGAATGTGATAGTATAATCCTAATGCTGCTCCCATTTCTTTCAATTGTTGACTTTCTCTTCTAATCAATCATTTCAGACTTAATTTTGTTTTATGCTAAGGAGTATAATAGTTTTTAAAATAATATATATCCATATAGATAAAGGAATCCTGGTGGCGTAGTGGTTAAGAACTACAGCTGCTAACCAACAGGTCGGCAGTTTGAATCCACCAGGAGCTCCTTGGAAACCCTATAGGGCAGTTCTACTCTGTCCTATAGGGTTGCTATGAGTCGGAATCAACTCCATGGCAACAGGTTTTTGGTTTTTTTAATATAGATGATGGAGTCCCTGGGTGGTACAAATAGTTAAGGTGCTTAACTGTTAATCAAAAGGTTGGTGGTTCCAGTCCACCCAGAGGCACTTCTGAAGAATGGCCTGGCAATCTACTTCTAAAAAGTCAGCCATTGAGAACCCTATAAAGCACAGTTCTACTCTGACACACATGGGTTGTCAGGAGTCAGAGTCGACTCAACAGCAATTGGTTTTATGTAGATAATATCTGAATCATGTGAATATCAGAAAAATACAACTAATACCACGGGCAAATTGACAAAAAATAAGAACCAAAAAACCCTAATCCTAATTTTGAAAACAATCAATAATAGACTTTAATCTTCTTGGTGGTTCTTGGTGGACTTTGTGATTATAAGAACTGATCATGATTTTTTAAATGATACATCACTGCTTTGATGGATATAGGACAAAGTCAATAACTACCCCCAAATTAGTTACCTCCAAGCCAATTATCTCAAAGTATATTTGCCCATTTTTCTCATCATAAAGAAATGCAACTGTAAAATTTAGTCAAATTAATTTTAGGATATTTTATATGTCAACTTTTTCTCCTCTCTCTGTCATCCTAGATGAAACACCCATTCCTAAAAATCTCCCTTACTGTTCTGTACTTTAAGGTAACTAATATGACTAGAATGAGAATTTTGAAGCTACTTAAAATATCCTCATTGCTCTTAAGTGAGAATAACAGCACAACTGGAAGAGCGTAGTCAATGTCACTGAACTGTGTATGTAGAAATTTTTGAAACGGTGTATCTTTGGCTATGTGTATTTTCACCAAAAA
>NW_004444032.1:1972443-2008394 GCF_000243295.1 Trichechus manatus latirostris | reverse complement strand
TGAGGCAGGATTCAATCTACAAGATTAGGTTGTATCTTGAGTCAATCTCTTTTGAGATATAAAAGAGAGAAGTGAGCAGAGACATGGGAACCTCATACCACCAAAAAAGTAGAGCCAGGATGTTCATCCTTTGGACCCAGGGTCCCTGTGCTGAGAAGCTCCTAGAGCAGGGGAAGACTGATGACAAGGACCTTCCCCCAGAACTGACAGAAAGAAAGCCTTCCCCTGGAGCTGAAGCCCTGAATTTGGACTTCTAGCCTACTAGACTGTGTGATAATAAATTTTTCTTTGTTAAAGCCATCCACTTGTGGTGTTTCTGTTACAGCAGCACTAGATAACTAAGACACTTACCTTATGAGAATATTTTTCAGTCAAATCAGAAATTATAATCCAAATCAGCATAGTTTGGGCATTTTACGGCTTCTTAAAAAATGAGTTATTTACTATCAGCATGGATGGATTACCCAATAAGCAAGGTACGCATGGGTTTACTTGTGCTCACTTACTAACTTCACCTACTTACTAACAACTTCACCTGTTTTTCACCACAGCAAATATGTGGTGAAACCCATGTGAAACTGTGCACTGCAGATTAGTAAATAAACACAATTAAGCCTATGCATACCTTGCTTACTATAAGCCATGTGTACCTTGCTTACCCTTTATGTTACTAAATTTTTTTTTTTTTTTGATGGCATGTGTTTTCAGTATTGGAATGTATGCCTAATAATTGAGTTTGTTTAAATTTTTGGTTGGTAATATAGATTTTGATAAATATGATCTGGTAATACAAGCCACCAATAAGGCAATTGGCACTCTGGTACCACCAGTCTGTGGTATGACAATATACCAATATGAACTAAATAGAGAATTTATTGCAGGTGCCTTCCCATTAGGTTACATGGGGAATCTCTGGTTTTCCAAATATGACACAGAAAAACCAAAACAAACCCATCAAGGCTCCTAACTATCACTCAGGAATGCCATAATCATGCTTGCAAGCCCTATCTCACAGAAATAAAGGGGAAAAAGGCAAAAGTTTGCAAAACTAACATATCCAGGAAGCATCACCTAATAGAATGTTCAGCCTACACAACGGTGAGGCTCCAACTCCATTTTGCTGAGCTTCACACATTTCAAAAGGGATCCACCTTGATGCTAAATGGATTAGAACCAGAATAACGTACTACCTACAAGGTCCAAAGGCATAAAAAGTGGCTGATATACAATTAAACCAATAGTAACGAAATGGCTACTGATTAATCTGCCCCTGACTATCAATCAGCTCCATTGAGCTGTCCCCAAATTTTCCCTCTATACAGAGAAAAACATCTGGTCAGTCCTTCATAGCAAAGAGATAATTAGCCTTCAGTTTTCACAAGTTGCATTTTCACCTGTGCACCTTGCAAATCCCAGGAACTTCTGACTTGTCCAATTACTCTGACCCGTCCCCCCAGGTGAAAGAAAATGGGAAGCAGCTCTTTCCTGTGAGAAATTAACCCATCACCTGTTCACCTCTAAGGTCATATCTCAATAGCTATTAAGCTGTCATTTAAAAATTATCTTTCTTATAATAAGCCTTCAAAATCCCAGTTGGTCACTATAATATCAAGAAATGTTGATGCCTGATGCAGGGTTCATTTGCATTGCAGAGGAGCATTTAAGCAAATTCCTCTCTAAAATGATTCTTTTAATAGTTTTATTTAAAATATGAACAATTACATACCTCTGATCCTTCTGTAATTTATAGTTCCATTCCTAGTTTTATTTATAGGAAAAGAATAAGACCTTACCAAGTAGAACTGACGAAGAATGGAATTGTCACTTTATATTCTGAGCATCTCCAGGACCTTTGCTTTAGCTGCATAAGTACATTCTCTAGGCCCTTCTACTCTCCCCTCATCGTCACCCTCACCAACTGTGGAAACTACATTTGTTCACATTATACTTTAGTTTTGGGAAAGCTTTGTAATGCTATAAAAGAAAGAAATACTTCTGAATGTAATATAAACTTACAGTTCAGTGATAGAGAATTTTCCTTCATTTTTTGAGGAAAAGCAAATAAGAAAGTGAGAAGATATGGCAGCTGAACAAGCAAAGACAAAGAAATGGTTGGCAGGCAGCCTTCCCCAGAAGAAAACACAAATTCACGAGCATAACTCACACATACAAATCAGCAACTGAGAGCAGTATTGGTGATTCAGAGCAGGGGATAAATTGTTAGAAAACCTGCAAATGGACTAAAAATGACAGCTCATCCTGATTAGTAAAGTGCATTATTTTGGACCGTAAAATATTTCTGTTTCTTCTGGAAACTTGCTCTTCATGACTATTTAATAAACCCCCATTTTCTGCAGAGTAATGCTAGAGTAACTGTTCCAAACACCAGTTTCATCCTGCCAAACAAACCATTTATCATTTCCCCCACATTGTCTCTCTAATAGTCCATTTGCTTAACACATTGGCCTGCCACAGAGGTGCACAATTGTTTACTAAATTGAATGTTGGAAAGAATATACAGGGTCCTGCTTTTCAGAGCCAGGAACAATATGACCTCATTCTACTTCGTTGATGTTATTTCCCACTGTGTCCATAACTGACATTCCCTAAATCTTGTGATTGGTTTCTTCACCTGTTCATAAGCATACCTTGTACCTCTGTGGTCCCTTGCTTGATGATCCATGGTCACTCAAAGTCAATTTTAAGCCTCACTTTGCTAATGGAGCCTCTCTTAATTTCTCTTGCCCTGATCAATCACCCTCCTTTTTCAATGCCTATACTTGTGCAATTTTTATCAAAATATCAATATATGGGTGTAATATCTTGTATTGTACACATGTATCCTTGTGTATTAGTCTGTTTTCCAAATAAAATATTAAACAACTGGAGGACCACTGCCATGTCTTTAATTTCTTAGGTGCATACATGTTGCCTCGTAAAGTATTCTGAGTGTAACAAGTCTATAATGAGATTTACAGGCAAGTAGAAATATGAGATCAAACACAAAGACATCTTGTAATTACATGATCATCTTTTCAAAATTATACATATTTTTCTATCATTGGTAAGTGTTCATGACCACCTTCAACAATAAATTTGAGCCTTATAAAAGGCCGAGGAGAGAGACTGGAAAAGCGGAGTAAAAATATCTGAGGAATGCTTCCCAACCATTATGTTATATCTAGATATTTGGATATTTTATACAATGCAGAGGGAAGATGATAGAATTTTGGATCATAAATCATGCCTTACAAATCTTTTCAGTGGGCGTCATAAAAAACTGTATTTCTCTTCCTTGAAGTAAATAATGTGATGACTCAAAGGAAAGAATACATACAGTGAGAAAGATAAAAGAAGGGCAAGAGTTTAGAGGCTTTAAAACTATTTATATTTAAAGAAACGTTGATAAAATGTGACTATAAGGACCAAAAGATATTATTGATAGAGATGATGATTCCAAAAACAAAAAACCAAACACATTGCCATTGAGTCAATTCCGACTCATAGTGACCCTACAGGACAGGGTAGAACTGCCCCATAGAGTTTCCAAGGAGCACCTGGTGGATTTGAACTGCTGACCTTTTGATAAGCAGCCGTAGCACTTAACCACTACACCACCAGGGTTCCCAAGATGATGATTAGAAAGGTCAAATACCAATGCCTTCAAGAGAAATTATTTTTGGAGTATGGAAACATTATTTCATGCTGTTTCATTGTTGTTTGCTTGTTCATGCATGTTTTTGCTTAGCCATTGTTTTCCTTTTTTCCCCAGAATGTGCAAATCGCACCTAAAAATAATTACAGAACTTGTTTACTTTTAGTTGGCAAAGACATAAGAAGCATCGGAGCTTTAGGGATGAGCTGTATCCTTGCATATAATAAAATTCTAATTTAATCTCAAGCTCCTATAATCACCTTTGCAGAATAAGAAGATATTGATTCCACCGTTTATTCCATTTTAAAACTCACAATAAAAGAAAATTATAAATGTTTGGGTAAATTTATAACTTTGAAACTTAATTTAAAAGCAGGGAGAAAATTAGTTACGTTTCTTGCTCCCATTCATTGAAAATGAGCCATAAACATGCTTTTGACTCTTTCTTCTTTACCTCTGAAAATGAAAAGAACAATTAAAGGGAAAAATAAAAAGCCAATCAAATATTTCATTAAAAAGTAAAAGAATTTCCTTGCCCCAAGACCAGCATCAGCCTTCTATCAGCATTCTCGGGCATCCCCAGAAACCTGGGTAACTAATACATGCAATCGTTTCAAATGAGCCCTACAAACTAAGGAAATAACCTAAACTTAGTCAACCTGGGCTTGTCCCTGACCCACTTAGAGTGAGCTGAAGCATCTGAAGCTAAGCTGACAGGGTCAGATGCTACTCCTCAGAGATGAGAATGCCAGCCTTTTAGGAACTATGAACCACCCACCACCATCTTTGCTTAATTCACGGAGTATCTCTCTCTGTACTAGAATATAGAACCATTTCAATCTGAATATTTTCTTGGGTGCTATCTTTTTTACCTCCATTTAGAGTACCTTTCCTTGTCAAATATTTTACAAATTTACCAAATAAGTAGTATCAATTTTTGAATGTTTTGAATTTTTAGTAAATTAATATGCTGCAAAACTTTAGGTCTTGTCAGTTTTATTCCATCCCAAGCTAATATAAAGCTACCTAATTAAAAAAGGAACTTCATCAAAATTCTTCCTATAAATTGAAATATTTCTAAATTAAATTTTGTAGGCCATTTGAGTTCTCATTTTTTCTGATCCTCCATATATTTTATAAGGATGAGCTTGTTTACAAGCTCTGTTTTCACTAGTTTCAATTTGCTAAAATCCTCAAACCTGAAGTTGTTCAGCACTCTCTTTGTGGAATGTTTTCATTAAAGATTTCCAACTGATTTTGACTAAAATGGACAAAACATTAAATTAGAATATCTTTAAAGGACATTTAGGTTGATTTACAAAGCAGTGTCTCGAAGTCTTAACTGTATCTAAGATTCATTTGACGATGATTAGCAAAGAGAGAAATCATGTATTCTTTTCTGTTTGAAGCATTTGATGACACGTACACATGCACACAAACTGATATCATTTAACTCTGCAAAGATTTACTTCTGCAAATTAACACATTAACAGCTATTGCTTCACTTTTTATACATTTATAAAAAAAACTTGGATTGAAAATGAGTGAAATTAATTTAGAATCATCATTTGATCTAAATGAGAAGTCATGTTTCACAGAGTGATATATCAATGCACTTTCTGCAGCTGCACATGTTAAACTGTCATTTTCAGACTTCTCAGATTAACCACTCAGTTTTGAAGTTGATCCTGATACTTCTTCATCAGATCTACATCTTCTAGTTTTTTAGTAGTCAGTGATATCACTAGGGCCTCTACAAAAAAAAAAACAAAACTCATTGTTGTCGAGTCAATTCTGATTCATAGTGACCCTATAGGACAGAGTAGCACTGCCCCATAGGGTTTCCAAGGCTGTAATCTTTACAGAAGCAGATTGCCAGATCTTCTTCCACGGAGTGGCTGGCAGGTTGAAACTGCCACCCTTTCAGTTAGCAGCCAAATCCTTAACCACCGTGCCACCAGGGCTCCTCAGAGCTCTATCCCATTACCCGTTGCCATCCAGTCGATTCCTACTCATAGCAAGGCTTCTATCGTGGGTGGAAAATGTCAACAAACTTATTTGATGAGCTATGTACTCATCAGAATCTTTATTGAGAAATAGAAATTTAATACTTAATTTTCCATTAAATATGTACATTTTATGTTGAGCTCACTGCTGCAGCTAGAGTTTATTTTACCACTACTACTAATGAAAATAACCAATTAAATAAATAGTTGTAGATTTACACCATATTATAAGTTACAAAGCTACACTCTATACTTGCTAGCAGGACTGCTCAGCCTCTTTCCCACATATATATTTCACAAAATCCTAACCTATAATCTCCACTGAACCCACCAACTGATAACCTTGAGACTATCCATCTCACAGCCCATGGCACAACTGGCTGTGTACCACATGGCTGGCAAGGGCAACAGAATGTAACACTTTTACCAACACGAACACTGGAAAGAGTCAGTTGTCCCCTGCTATTTAAGTCAGAGCACTTCATTGCCAAGTACTTGAAAGGGAGAAGTTGGTAATATTGTGCTAGGACAGGATTGGAAAAAGAGCAGGATTATCATTAATCATCTCTCAGCTTTAATCATGTGTTAAAGTTAGAACTTTGTTTACTACATTAGATGAGGCTGCTAGACAAGACACTGGCAGAAGCTGGAAGTATAAAGTGGAGGTTTGTAGAAGAAGTACTGGGTAACTTGAATGCAACTATTAATCATGCTACTTCTTCACATAATGAAAAATCTGGGATAAACCCTAAAACATTTGGGATCCTTGTTGACATATGATTTCTTGATTAAAGACCTAAAATATACAAAGTACAAATTTTGAATTTCTAGAAAAAAATACAGCGTAGAAAAATATCCATGCCTTTGGCATATGAAAAATTTATCAAACAAGACAGAAAAGTATAAATCATACAGAATATTACTGAAAACATATTTGAATATATGCAAATAAAACAGACACAATAGAAATGGTGAAACATTAAGACACAGTAGAAAGATATTTTTAAAACATGTAATAGATAAATTTGGGAGTATCTGGGTCATATAAAAACTCCTGTAAAATATATGAAAAAAATACCATATTTTAAAATGAGAAAATGTTTATACAGACGAATTACAGAAGAATAAATAGGAATGGTCAACAAATATGTGAAAAGATGTTCAAATTCCCTAGCAGTAAAATTCTGATAATATGAAGTGTTGTGAAAGTGTGAGTAAACAGAATTTCTTATACGTAGCAGGTGAAACTGTAAAATGGTACAACTTTGCAGCATAATTTGAAAATACCTATAAAATTAAAAACGTGCATATCCAATAATCCAGCATCTACTAATTCTATACCCTAAAGAATCTTTCATGCAAGTACACAAAGAGACATGTATGAAAATGTCCATTACTGTATTGTTCGTAATAGGAAATAACTGGAAACAAACAAGTTAAATATCCCTCAATCAAAACATGGATAAATAAATTGTGGTATGTTTATATACCAGAAAACCACATAGCTGTAAGAGTTATTAAATATGATTTATATGTGTCAACACTAGATTATTACAAAAACCAGCTTTTTCACTGTATAATATGTCTTTAAGATTCATTCGTGTAATATGTATAAATCAAGTTCATTCATTTTAACTGCTGTAGCTTTTTCATTATTCTGCAATTTGCATGTTTCACTCAATATAGTTTTAAAATGATACATAGATGATGATACATTCTGTAGATTTTTAAAACACATAGATCAGCTTTCTACTTTAGTGAAGGATGAAAACATATTTGGTAGCTATAGAAACAAAATGGAAGATACGCTTCAGGATTGCAGAAACTAGAAAAAGAGGTCAGTGAACGGGTTGGGAAAAGGGTACAAAGGGCAATGAGCTATATCTTTCATGTTTTAATTCTTTAAAAAAAATCATGGGAAGGAGGAAGACACTGGACAATATGACAACATCTGTAAATCTAGGTTAGGCACATGGATATGTTAGTCTGTGCTTTTCCAAGTGTTTTAAATACTTCATTGTTTTAAATGTACTTTAACATAAAAAAACATAATTATCCAAATAAAAAATAAAACTGTATCTTCTGACATCTCCCTGTGTGATGTTGGTGATATTGTATCTGTTTATAATCTCCTCTTCCGTTTTAAACTTCAGTCTTTGTTTTCAATCCTGAATTTAAGATTGTAATTATTCTCATTTAATACTGCTTTTACAACTTGAAGTTTCTTTTCATAAAGTTCTTTTTGTATGTTCAATAAGCTGTTCAACTGCTAAACTGGTTTCAGTGAATGCTGCTACCAATTTTATACCCCAAGTTTCCCATTCATCAGCTCTTAATTTTGATATATTTCATAAAAAGCTGGTGAATATTTCTGATAATTTTATCTTCAAAAAGAGTGCATAGTTGGTATGTTTTCTAAGTTCTTAGATTTATAAGAATCTCCTTCTGTTTCTGTCTTACATGAACAGTAAATTGCCTGGATATATAATGCTTGGGTTAAAAGGTTTTCTTCTCAAAATGCCGTAAACATTGAGTATCGTTTACAGAGAAGTGTTAAGCCGGTCTGATTTTTGGTTCTTTGTCAAAAACTTAATTTGTTTTCCATCTGTAAACTTATAGGTTATTTTCTCTTACTTGAAATTTAAAAAATGTCTAGGATTGTCATCTTTCTTTTTATTATTAATTTTCTCTCAACCGTGGTAAACTTTTTTGATGTGAGTAATGTGGTCTTGCTTCATCTCCAGGATGTTTCCTTCAATTGTCTTAATATTTATCCTACTCTAAGTATTTTTCCTCTTTCTCTAGAACCTAATTAATTAATTTTATTGGATTTCCACCCTCTTTCCTTCCTATGGACAACATTCTTTATTACTGTTTTAGCTCAATGTCTTTGTTTCCATATCTTTTGGCTGAGCATTTCATGTTTATACTCTACATCAGTTGATTCTTTTTCTCCTGTGTCACTGTAGTTCTTTATCACCTGCGGAGCAGATTTTAATTTTGACATTATACTTTTGTATCCTTCAAACTTTATCTTATTTCTGCAGGCTTCATATTTATCTCAAGCTTTACGTCTCTACACAGTTCTAGTGTTTTCCAAAAAAAAGAATGTTGGGATTACTTTTATTTCTGCTTAATCTCCATTTGGTTTCTAGTACCATTGTTTTTTTTAAACCTCCCAGGATGTAGGGATGGAAAGTAGTAATGCAGGTTGTTATTGAGAGCTATTACCCAAGTTTCCCAATTTCCAGTGGCATTCATTGCTATACCTCTGACTGACCAAATGGAATCCTCCAGTGTTAATAAGACAAAGGTCTTGGCACATTGAACCAATGCAGTCTACCATTTCATCACGTCTTGTTGATAGCCAGTTTTGACATCTTCCCACACCTGAGGATTGGAAGACATAATATTGTTAAGCTGTCAAATGAACACATCCCGATTCTTTGATGTGGCAACTCTTCTCCTAGATGTATATACACACAAGAGAACTGTATATGCCCAAACAACTTGTACAAATGTTTAAAACAGCATTATTTCTCATAATCCCAAACCTAAAACAACACAAATGTCTGTTAATAGAAGCATGGAAAATATTTTTGGGGAGTCTTCTCAAGAGTTAATAGTGTTCTATTTCTTGACTTTGGTTGTGGTTACATGCGTTATTTATTTTGTGATAATTTCTCTAATACTTATTTTTTTGTGTAACTTTTGTACTTAAATATTTATTTTAAATCTGAAAAGCAATTGAAGTAGTCTCTCTGCAGTATACCAGAGGCTGGCTAATAATGCTGTCAGCAGACATGGAGAGAAATAGGTGGATTTGAGATTATATTTTAAAAATATTGAAATAGAAGCAACAAGAGGTGCAGATGGATTGTATGTGGGAGGGGGTAAGAAAGAGAATGTTTTTAAGGTTAGCTTTAGCTAATTGACCATAATAACATGGTTTTCACTAGTTACTATCTTCAGACTAGGCCAAACAAAACAATTTTATCTTTGTGTCAGTAGCTATTTTTCAGTTCTAAATCTAGTTAAGATTTGGGGGAACTTTTTAAATATATATAGTTTTTATTTCAGTGTTTTTTTTATCTTATTTTAATATATTATTCTCCTGGTGTAGTAAGACCAGAGAGAAGACAACAAAATGTGATTAAAGAAGCTAGACTCTCAGCAGTTCACACTAGAATTCAGAATACATGTACCAGATATTACACAGAAACACACACACACAAAATTCCCAATCAGTCTTCACATTCAAAAGTGCTAAAGAGTCCAGATAACCTTTAGGATGGCCTTAAATTTCAATTCTTATAATCACAACTACCAAAAAGTCAAAGATGTTCATCTTACCTCTTAATGATAGTCATTTAGATGAAGGTGACCAGATGGAATTTTGGGGACATGAAGCTGTCATCACAAGCCCTGGTGGCCCAGTGGTTTAAAGCGGTCGGCTGCTAACCGAAAGGTTGATGGTTTGAACCTATCAGCTGCTCCAGGGAGAAAGATGTGGCAGTCTACTTTCATGAAGATCTACAGCATTCAAAACTCTATGGGGCAGTTCTCCTCTGTCCTATAAGGTTTCTATGAGACGAAATCGGCTCGACAGCAGCGGGTTTGGTTTTTATGGAAGCTGTCATAACTTAGGAGCCCTGGTGGTACAATGGTTAAGAGTGCCACAGCTAACCAAAAGGTTAGCAGTTTGAATCCACCAGCTGCTCCTTGGAAACCCTATGACGGTAGTTCTACTCTGTCCTATGGGTTGGAATCAGCTTGATGGCAATGGGTTTTTGGTTTGGTCATAACTTAAATTTACTTGACTGTTTCACCAACCACTTTTAACACATGGCATTCAAACTTGCTGTGGAAACCTTAGATAATCATATAAAAATGGGAATGTCCTTCCTCTAGCTTTGCCAGTGTTATTGTTAGTTGCTGATGAGTTGGCTCAGACTCATGATGACCTTATGTATAACAGAACAAACATTGCCCAGTCTGGAGCCATCCTCATGATCATTGGTATGTTTGCCATGGTACTTATGAGCATCTCAGAATTTACACTAACTCAGGTGCAGCAAATAACCCGTATCCCAGTAGTCGCAGCAATGATGAAAGGACTGGAGGTAGAGCCTCAGGGTAGTGCATTTGGTGAACTCTAGGATCTGTTCCAGATGTTTCAGAAGATGAGGAACAGTCTAGGATGATTCTTAGACATATGTAAGTATGCCTTGGAAATACTTAGGAAGGAATTACACTCTGCATAGACTTGAACAAGCAACTGGCAGTGCTGAGAATATACACTAGGAGACTGTGTGCTGAGAAAATATTTGCTTCTCTGCAGTGCTAGATTATTAAAAACTTTAGAATTGAAAGGAACGAAACTGTGTGATAGATATAGCACTTGTGTATACAAATTTTTAATGTCTTCTGAATGTTTATTCTAAGAAGGCAAAATAAGGCCACTATAAATAAGATGCTGCTACCTCTTATAATTTTGAAAATGTTGTTTAGTGGCACATGGCTAAACATCTTTAATAAAATAACCTTAATCCACCAGAACAAATATTAGCAGCAATTCTTCAAAATGGTTTTAAGCGATGTATAAAACATTTTCTCCTTAATTTTATGATTTCAGTTGTCATGATGAACATAAATTAAGATGATATTCAGGGTGAAGGTTATGGCAGTTGTTTTTCTTTTAACTTCACAGAGTGTATATTTTAATTCATTATTGTTTAATTTATGGAAAGGGCAAAATTTAGTAATTTTATTGTTGGTAAAGTTAGGTTCATTTCTCTGAATTGTTGAAAACCACTGGTACTCTTGTTTTAAACAACAATATGAAGTAAAACAGGAATGACTGCTTCATTTTGATTTTAAATTGGTCTTAGTCCTACAGATTTTGAACGACAAAGAGGAGAAATGAGAATGAGTACCCTGGAGTCAGAGTCATTGTTCTATTTAGGTAGCTCAGCTATTGTGTGTTCCTGAAGGATTTGGATACATGGAGATAAACTATACTCATCAGCAGATTGCTTCTTAGTTATTCTTAGACGAAGCATATGAGCTCCTAAGGCCTGCCAGGAAATAATTCGTGTAGACCTCTATTGCAGTGGGAGTCGCTGACTCTCAACTGCAAGTCAATACAGTTATAGCGGAAAATTAGATTTAAATGAACATGAACATTTCAAAAATTGAGTTTTCTTTTGAAAAAATTTTGGTTGCTACTTCTGAATTGTGGTCATTATAAGATTCATTTTAAAATAAGTAAACCATCTGTCATGGATTGAATTGTGTCCCCCAGAAATATCTGTCAACTTGGCTGGGTCATGATTCCCATTATTGTATGATTGTGTACCATTTTGTAATCTGATGTGATTTACCTATGTGTTGTAAACTCTATCACTATGATTTAATAAGATAGATTAGCAGTAGTTATACTGATGAGGTCTACAAGATTAGGTAGTGTCTTAAGCCAATCTCTTCTGAGATATAAAAGAGAGCAGTGAGCAGAGAGACATGGGAACCTCGTACCACCAAGAAAACAGTGCTGCAAGCAGAGCGTGTCCTTTGGACCTGAGGTTCCTGCACAGGGAAGCTCCCAGACCAAGGGAAAACTGAGGACACGGACCTTCCTCCAGAGCCAAGAGAGAAAGCATTCCCCTGGAGCTGACGCCCTGAATTTGAACTTGTAGCCTACAGGACTGTGAGAGAATAAACTTCTGTTTGTTAAAGCCATCCACGTGTGGTATGTCTGTTATACCAGCAGTAGATGACTAAGACACCATCTTTACTAGTTTTTGAAATGGGTTGTAAAGAAAGATGTAGCAATAAAGTATGTCTTATTTTTAAGTTAAAAAAATTTACTGTAAAATACCTGCATTTTTAATACAGAGGACACAGTAATTGGAGAGAGTGAAGTATTTTAATACTAAATTTTTAATTTAAACTAGAAAAATTGTTAAAAACTTAAATTTTTCAATAATTACATATGGAATTCAGATTAATCATGACATTATTGCAAGTCCAGGTAGTATTTTTACGAGGGTTCAGGTTCCAGTTCAAATTTCATTAATATAAATGAGTGCGTATCATGTACCAATCACAGTATAAAATACTTCCCTCATGTATATAATTAACCCTCAAAACAATTCTAAGAAGCAAATATAATATTCGATTTTGCAGTTAGTAATCTGAGGCTCTTATAATCGCTCGAGATGGGAATCGTGGCTATTAAATTACAGAGCAAGGACTAGAAGCACAAGTTTTGATTCCCAGTATACAATAGTTTTCAGTAATGACTAACGTCTATTTTGATGAAACTATAAACGAAAGTATATTGGGGAGCAACTTTGGTAAACTTCTAACTTTCTATCTTCAACACTTCCGTGCAGATGCCACTAGCATTGTGAACTAAAATGAATAAATTTAATACCAACATAAGACTTGTAAGCCACACTGGTATAAGCATCTGAAAAGACTAACTGCTAAATGCAATTTTTTTCTAGGATATATTTCAGATTATATTATTTTATTCACCAAGATACTGCAAATTATTTTGCAATATTTGATTTCTCTACATTATGAGCAAAATGTTATTCTAATTCTTAAAATAAAGTAGCACTTTGCTTTTTAAACAGTTTTATATAATCCTGATGTATTCCTGAATAAATATTCAATTTAAAATTTTCCAAACATATTTCTTGAGTGTGACCATATGCCAAGCACTCTATTAGACACTTCTGAATGTATAAAAATAAGTGAAACTACACTGAGGATATTTTCTTGGGTCACAAGATGAGGCTGTTTGAGGTTTTGCAAAGCATTGCTGCTGTAGGATGGAGATCTAACCAGAAGTCAGGCAATCCTAGGAGATATTGGAGCTCCAGCCCAGCCCAGCCCAGCCAGAGTGGAGAGACATTGATGATCTCCTTGAGTATTCAAGTAAAACCCCAGAGGAACTTCTAATGTGTGTGTCATACGTTAAGTCTAAGGACAAATGCACAATAGACCCACCTTAATAAAGTATGGAAAAACCCTGGTGGCATAGTGGTTAAGTGCTACGGCTATTAACCAAAAGGTTGGCAGTTCGAATCCACCAGGTGCTCCTTGGAAACTATGGGCATCTCTACTCTGTCCTATAGGGTCACTATGAGTCGGAATTGATTCGACGGCAATGGGTTTGTTCTGGTTTTTAATAAAGTATAAAATGAAGTCTGACGGAATAAAATACATCTCCTAGTTAGTTGACTGCATGTCTAAACAACTCAAAACACTTAAAAGGAATACTAAATAATCTAGATTCTTCTGAAAATAAAATTATGATGTTCAACATAAAATCCAAAATTACCATACACACAAGCCAAGTAGAACATTGTGTCCCTTAATCAAGAGAAAAAGTAATCCATAGAAAAACAAACGTAAGTCAGAGGTAGAATTAACAAACATGAATTTTAAACTGCTATTATAAATATTTTAATGACTTAATGGCAAAGATAGGCATAATGAATAAACATATACGGAATCACAATGCAACAATTGAAACTAAAAAAGAACCGAACGGGAAATTTTATAAGCATAATGGCTTATAATTAACAGGATGGGCTTTGTAGCAGATAGGGCAAATGCAACAGTAATGTTCAGTAAACCTGAAATCAAATCAATAATTACCCAAACTGAAGTAATAGAATCGAAAATACTGATATAAATAAATAGTGCTTCAGTGACCTGTGAGATGTGTTTGCCCAAATTTGGAGAAATTCCAGTCATTTTTTCTGCCTTATTATCTTGTTTTTCCTCCTTACAGGACTCAAAATATGTATATAATTTTCCTTTTATTCTGTAAATTTATTTAAAAGACGTATTACTGTTTAGAGCAAAAAAAAATCCTCAATCCTATAAAGGACACCTATGAAAAGACACAGGCAACATCATACTTAATGGAGAAAGATTGAATACTTTTCCCTTAAGATCAGGAACAATACAATGATGTCTGCTCTTGTCACTTCTATTCAACATTGTACTGGTGCATACTACAACATGGATGAACCTTGAAAACATGCTATGTGAAAAAAGCCATTCACAAAAGATCACATATTATAGGATTCCATTTATATGAAATGTCCAGAATAGTTAAATCTACAGAGACAGAAATCAGATTAGGGGTTGCCTTGGGCTGGGGTTGGAGATGGGAATGAGGAATGACTAATGGGCACAGGATTTCTTTTTAGGGTAGTATAAATATTCTAAAATTAGATTCTATTGATGGCTGGACAACTGTGGATAAACTAAAGACAACTGTATACTTCAAGGGGTAAATTTCCTGGTATGTGAACTAAATGTCAATAAAGCTGTTAAAAAAAAAAAAAACTCATAAATTATAGATCTGCCATATTAGTAAAGATTTAAAAACCTAGCAGTCTGGAACATATCAAGACATCTCCTCTAAGGTAACAGACAATTATACATTGCACCCCAAATAAAGAACAAGTTAATTGCACCTCGCATCTTTTCTCTAAGAAAGTGGCACAGGGCTTAGTAGCCCCCTCATTTATTTGAGATACCACATACCACACTTTGGAATACTGCTCAGATCCATTGATTAGGTGACTTGGAAGAATGCCAGTTTTGAACTGGGTCCAGAGCAAGAGAGGGTTTTGTAGCAATTTCAGGCTGCTGCTTGGACCAGATTACCTGGTAGATTCTATTTTGCTAGAGGTATTCATGGTAAATAAGGCCTCTGGGAATGAGACACATACACCCACAGCTTCAACTATTCAGTGGGTGCTATGTTCATCTGTGATCAAGATGGATAACACTTTTACACTTTTACACAACACTTTTACACAGTGTTGGTAAAGCAAAAGCCATTATTATTATTTATAGAAAGCAAAGAGTGAACAATAACAACAGATTCCCAAAGGAAAACCTCTTACCGTTTCCCAAATTACCCATGTCCGTTGTATGTCACTGGGCAGGCACGCCGTGATTCAGGTCAGATGCTGTGTTCACATCACTGCTGCCTCCGACTACTACCACGCTGCTCAGGGGCCCTGCACAGCTCCCAAGGCTTCTGCTCTGCACCTGGACCTAGCTGGGCCTTGCTGCCAACTGGAAGACCCCCACACACGATCTCCCGAGCCTCTGCAGCTGGACTCTTCTAGGCCTCTGCTGCCGGCTCCCGCCACACTATCTGGGCCTGCAGGGATCTCTTGCCACCGTGCTACCAGACCTCCACTGCTGTCACGGAGGCATGCAGTCCCTGCACAGGGCGCACTCAGGCCTCTCTTACCCTGCACAGGCAAGTGTTACAACTCTTTTAGCTCCAACGGCAAGCCTCCTGCCCAAAAGCGCTCAGCTCTTTGGTGAGACTTTACAGAGCAAGTTAGGTTCCCATTTGACAATTTCCACACATACTGTTCAGTGACATTAGTTATATTTATCACAATGTGTCAACAATCTCTTTGTGTTCAGTTTGTTTCCTTTGTGGTACTCTAGTTTCCCTACCCCCTTATCTTCTCATCTTTGCTTTTGAGTAATTGTTGACCTTTTGGTCTCAAACTGATGGTTTTTAAGTAGGGTAATATCCTTTATTTTTGTTTCACTCTGCTATTTTGCTAAAACGTGATCTTAGGGGATAGGCTCAGTTCTAGATTTAAAGAGTATCTCAGGGTGATAATCTCAGGGAGTCCTCTGTTCTCTACAGTTCCAGTTTGTCTGACTTTTTCTTTTTTTTTTTAAATAAGAATTTGGGTTCTGCTGCATATTTTTCTCACATTCTACCCGGAACCAACTATTGTGACCCCATTCAGAACAGTCAGTGGTGGAAGCCGGGCACCACCTAATTCTTCTGGTCTCAGGGTAGATGAGGTTGTGGCTCCTGTAGACTTGTTTATTCTCTGAGCTTTTGGTTATCTTCTTACTGTTTTTCTCCTGGTAAGTAGAGACCCATAGTTGTATCTTAGATGGCTGCTCACAAGTTTTTAAGACCCCTTACGCTACTTACTTCACTAGGATCCAGATCATGATTTTTGTGAACTATGTTATGCCAATTGACTGAGTTGTCCCATGAGACTAAGGTCTTAAGCCTTCAAACCCAGAAAACCAATGTTGGAAGGTATTTGGTTATACCTGAGGAGTATCTGTATTTGTGTCTTCAATGAAAAATTATGGAAAGCTTCACAAATTTTCATGTCATCCTTGTGCAGGGGCTATGATAATCTTCTCCGTATCGTTCCAATTTTAGTATATGTGCTGCTGAAGCAAGTACTCCAGACTCTCTTCTTGGTGGTAGTGAAGTCTCCCACAATCTCTGTGGGGTTGGCTCTTTTAAGCCTAGCAGGATGGCAAAACTGACCAATCGCCTTGGTAGGCCACAGGCCCCTTATTTGCATAGTCACTGTCCGATCCCTGCAAGGGTTTTACACACCTTATTTGCATAGTCCCAGCCAATCATTTTGTGGGGGTTACAAGACCATGGCTAGAAGGGCCATATAAAAGAAATTCACTGCACTGCAATCTTTCACAAACAACAATAAGAGAGGCACAGCATAAACTCCTAGGGTTCAAAAGTAAGGCCATGTTTTCTGAAGCAAAGAACTACTTACATTCGACAAGCTGTCCCTACCAGGTCACTAGGCCCCAGTAGAGACAGAAGGCCTGATCATGGGACATCACGTGATGTAGCTATACAGTTTGAACTGGTCATGATAAGCTGGACGTTGTCAAACCCACCAAGTCATAAGGTCAATCAGGAACATTCAATGGAAAGGGAACATGCATGATTGGGCCTGAGCAGGTCCAGAAGGCATAAGTAAGTTATATGAATAGGAGGACCTAAATCCCACATTCTCTTTTGGTTACACTGACACTTATCCCTCAGCTTACACCCCTGGCCATGTGGAGATTCAAAGTCAACATTCAGTAGACTACTGAGGAAAAATGGAGCTCTCTCTCATGGATAGTTAGCTCAGTATATATTGGTATAAACCAAAAATAGACTGCTTCTACACTATAGCCTCACTCAGGGATGGGATGGCCCTCAAAGACCAAATAGTGAGAAAAAATCTTCCCAGTAGAAATAATCTCAAACAATACACTTGGTCATCATCTTTGTGCCAATGGAGAAGTAGCCTGAGGTAAGATGAGTGACTTAGCTGGTTTGTCAGGGGCTTGGAAGGAGAAAGATTAAAAGAGCTCAAAAGCATTGAGATGGACTTGTGGGAATGGGGACAAAGTATGTAGATTTCAGGGACCCAGAGGCATTGAACAGCCAGTTGGATAGGATGACTCATGACTCGTTATGTGGAAATCAGCTAGCTTCTGTCCTCAGCCACCCCAGTGCTTACACCATGGTGTTAAAGATGGATGCTGTGCATGGGCTTTTCTTTTTTTTTAACCAAGGCTGACCTTTTTTTTTCCATCAGAAGAGAAAATCTAGTGAAATACTATCATAAGGAAGAGAGAGTTGCTCCCTAGGTAGACTCTGGGTTGTGGGTAATCAGTGTGTCTGAGATGCCAAACTTAATAATTATTTAGAGGTAAACTGAGATATAGAGAGAAAAGAACAAAGGGAGGAGGTGTGTGTGTGTGTATGTGTGCGTGTGTTAGAAAGAAAGGTTGCTGAGGAAAAGTCAGCCCCAGTTTTGCTGCCTCAAGACTTTCTCTCTGGATAGTCATGTCCAGTTTGAGTGCCATAAGGACTCCTTAAATTGCTCAGTTATTTTCTTGAGTTGCTGAACTCTTGAGATGCAACATCATACAAACAATACATGAAAATTGATAGACAAGTCTTCTCAGGATATACACATTATTATGAGTGTGTAAAGTATGTCTCAGAATTCTACCAGCCAGATTGGTACTCTAATCTATTTGTCAAACTTCATTTCCTTAACACCCCAATCAAAACAAGGAGAAACACACAATATCCTAGAGTTTTATTTCTTAGCTGGTGCCATTTCAGTATTCCATCAGGCCAGCAGGTTTAAGGCAAGGAGGTATATGAATGAAACAATGAAACTCATATGTCCACGGTTGCACCTCCTTTGCCTAATATGGGTAATACGGGTTTCTATCCAGATAATTTGGACATTCAGTAATCACAAAACTGGATAGTCTGATATGCTCCGCTTGCTAAATTTTATATAATGGTTCAAAGTATATAGTATATGTTGAGGTAGCCCCAATATCATGGACTGCCTCTTATGTGACTTGATATTGACTGTTGTCTCCGAGCCATCAAAAATTTATTATAATTTTGTGTTTGCTTAGTGAGACCTAGCTTCTTATTTAGTTTGTTTTGATATGCCCAAATAGGCTTCTCATGTGCACTAGTTTGATTTTTGACACCTTTTGACCTCTAATTTCCTGTCACCAGGTAGTTCGTTCTGCAACTAAGTATGTGCACGCCGGAGTCCATTAAAATTTCCTATATGGGATCAGCTCAGGTGTGCAGGCAGTTGATCTCCAAGTGTGTGATGCAGGCTCTCACCCCCAGTCCTAGAGAGGCATGGGTGATTGGTGCAGGCACTGGACTCTGGCTGTGGTAGGGGATCACGCGCTGAGCCAGGCAGGGGGCTGATGGCTGCCCCTGAGATTCTGAAAGAAAAGCGTGTCCCTATTCTCTAGGGTGAATAGGTAGGTGAGTTTTGCAGCCAGGCTAAGAGTACCCCACTAAGTTGGCTGCAAAGACTCTAGGGCACCACTTTTTCTTGAACTCCTGTAGCAGGTGACTAGGCACTTTAGGAGCCACCACCAGTCCTCAAGACCCTGCTGCAGATTGATAAAAGTGGCTACTTGAGGGGCAGGGCTCTTTCGAGGATCACAAATCTGCCTGTTCACAGCTGAAGCAGTTGAAGTTAAACTTCAGATGTTTGCCCTGTTGTACTCTGATAGTGAGGGCTAACACTGTTGAGATGGGTCCCCACAAGTCTATACAGGGGTGTATGGCACTCAGAGTCTGCGGACCCCTGATTTCTATGGCCAGCAAAGGAGCTGTGCTGACCCTGTGTTCCTGGCCTAGGGGAGCCGGCAGCTTATTTGTTCCCTCTCCAAGGCCAGGAGAATGGGTCAGGGTGCCTTTTGGGATCTACTTCTGGCACAGTGGAGTCCAGGTGCAGAGCAGGGAGGGAGGAGGTAAAAGGGAGAGAAGTTTTTCCCAAATGTGGTGCAGAGCGTGGAGGGAGGAGGTAAAAGTGAGAGAGGTTTTTCCCAAATGGGCTTTTTTTAAAAAAAAAAAAAAAAAAACACAGCAAAAGGGTGTGCACAGGTACTTATCCTCGCCTCTTGGGAGCTGCTCTTCACTGGTTTGGAGTGTCCAAGCAGAATCTCTGCTGCTGGGTCTCTCTCTATGTGGAAACTGCTTCTTGAGCACGTGTACAGCACAGCTGTTTGCCTGCTTCACCACGGCCCGGCGTGGCTGTGTCTCTCCAGTATCACCGCCGCAGCTCTAGCGCTCCTCACCTCTTCCAAATGGTCTTCCTCTCCGGTATGACTCAAATGGATTTCTTAACCTTGCCTTGTTCAGGGCTGCCAGATGTTCACATAGAATCAAATCACTTGTTTTTCCAGGTCTTTGTTGTAAGAGGGATATAGGAAGCATCTAACTAGTCTGCCATGTTGACCACGCCTCAAAAGTTTTAATCTATGTATCAAGTGAGTTTCATTTTTTATTGTCTGTAGCATGGGACACAGTGCTTATTACTACTCTACATATGCTAATAAAGGGGTATTAGACACATAAAGAGGACAAAAAAATTCAATATTTATTGTGCAAAATATGCTTCTGTTTTGCAACAATGAGCATGTTTCTAAATTTGTCTTCCAAGAAAGCAACAAAAGGAGTTTATTAGAACATTACATTTATATTTTATCAGAATATTTATGCATTTCTGTGTAGGGAAATTGAACAATTCCTCAAGGAAATGAATTAAATATATATTTAGATAATAAAAATCACATAAATGTGTTTTCCATTTCCCTTCAGTCTGACTTCCTTTTAAGAATTTGATTGATCCTCTTATGTCTCACAAAACAAACTTGCTCTTCAAGAAGTGGTGCTATTGTTACATCAGTTATGTATGTATCTCTAAATATGGGAGTTCAATAATTCCACAAAGAAATAAAAATTGAAGTATGAGCCATTTAAAGCAAAACTGGTGAAAATCAATTTTTTGTTGTGGGAGAGCAACTTAATTTTACATTGATTGTTGAAACAACTAAGTTCACTGACTCATTTTCTTGTTGTAGAATATGTGGAACATTCTTTTTGTAAAAATGTGGTATGTAGTAAAAATCTTACTACCCTACATTCACTAAAAACTTTATAATCCGGTTCATCTCAGTACTATAAAATGGCATATGCCACTTTTGTGTTCAATTATGAATGTAGTCACATTTTAAAAGAAGTTACACCATGGATAGCTAAGACACTCACAGACATATACATATATAACACATATGCTGTTCTAATGTGTGAATAAGCAGAGGAGGGAGAACTCGGATTATCAGTGTTTAGGGCCCTCACATGCCTTCATCTGGGCCTGTTTACGACACACACACACACACAGAATGCTAGAGGTTGCAGGAGGCCAAAGATAGTTGACCACAAAAGTAGCAGCCTTCCAAATTATTAAATATTGACCAAAATTTCAAAAATAAAGGATATTTCTTTGTTAATAACAACGGACAAAGAAAAAGACTATCAGGAACACCGTTTTCTAGATCTCTAACATTTGAATTTTTCTACTACTCTTATACTTACGTGCTTCAAAAATGCTGCAAGAATGCAAATCTACTAAACTGTGTTACATCCAGGAAACTACAAACACCTGGGTCATTCTTAAGAGAATTACAATGTGGGCGTTGAAATGATTATATACAGCAGCTGCCAAAAACTCTCCTCCAAAACATTGGTACTGACTTACCAATGTGGAAGAAGCTGTTACTTATAATCTATCTGTATTCTCCTGCGATACAGCACTCAATTAGAAATCGTGTCCTGCATGTTTTTATTGTGGTAAACATATATGTAACAAAACATTTTCCATATGGACAATTCAGTAACATTACTTGTATTTATTGTGTTGTTCAACCATCACTGTTATCCTTTTCCAAATTTTTCCATCACCCCTAACAGAAGCTCAGTGTTTCCTAAGCAATGAGTTTCCGGTTTCCCCTCGCACCTGCCCGCCCCTGGTAACCACTAAAAAACTTTGGCCGGTATACACTCACTTTCTGTACTTTAATCAGGCCATACCATATCCATCAGTTTGAAACCTAAAGAATTTATTTAAGAATCTATTAAATGCAAATTTGTTAGAATTTTAATACAATGGCTCAGCACAGTGACATTAACTCTCCAAGTTTGGTTCCTGCTAAACTAAACTGATGAACACAGAGACAATGAAATTTATTTTGATGATGTTTTAACAATGACACAATTCAATACACATGTTAAGACTTCTCTTCAAAGCCTGTATTTCAGAAGTCTGTTCATGTCTCAACTCATTTATCCACTTGGTGCTGACCGTCTTGAAATCTTGAAATAATTTTCCCAGCACTCCACGTGCTTCCTCCAGAGATGATTGCAGCCATGATAGCCTAGCATTTAACAAAAAAACACAGACTATACTATAGCCACTAATCAGAGTCATTAACGCAGGTTCCTACTATGAGCTGCATGCATTATCTCATTTATTCTCACAACAACCTTAAAAATCTCACAACAACCTTAAAAACAAACAAACCCATTGCTGTCCAGTCAATTCCGACTCATAGCAACCCTATAGTGCAGAGTAGAACTGCCCCCATAGGATTTCCAGGGCTGTAAATCTTTACGGAAACAGACTGCCACATCTTTCTCCCACGGAGCAGCTTTCCGTTAGCAGCCAAGCGCTTAACCACTGCACTACCAGGGCTCCTCATAACAACCTCAAACCAAACCCATTGCCAAGGAGTCGATTCCGACTCACAGTGACCCTATAAGAAAGAGTAGAACTGCCCCATAGGGTTTCCAAGAAGCAGCTGGTGTATTTGAACTGCAAACCTTTTGGTTAGCAGCCAAGCTTTTAACCACTGTGCCACCAGGGCTCCTTAACAACCTCAGGATGTAGTTAATATTTTTCCAATTTTATGGATAAAGGAAGGTTACATGACTTGCTTAATTCAAAATTCATGTCCTATCCATCAAAATTCTTATATGTGAGGAAATGAGAAAGGAATTATAGCAGCCAAAAATAATATTTGTTCTATTTATTGAAAGTCTTCTCTTTTCTGTTGTATTATAAGCAAGGGCATTTTAATCATTATAGCTTCAAATACAGTGTCTTGCCTACAGAAAGGGCTCGACTAATGTCCAGTGAATGAAGATAGAAACCTGATGTTGATGTTGGCTCAGGGAGCAAATTTTTCAATATAATTTTGAATAAAAGAATGAATGTTACTCGTACATAAAGCCAAATTAAACAATTAGGTACTTGATTATTTCATGAGTAAATAAAATGTAATACTAAATCCTTAACATCTTTGTATCACAGCACATAGCTTTCAATGTTAAAAATATTTGATTGTTCGGAAAATATATTAATATTGATGTCTGTATACATCAAACATGGCATGAGAATTTTGAAATGTCAGTTCTACAGTGTTTCAATTCTATAATGATGGTAATTATTGAAATTTAGGTTTCACCGAACACCAAATATAGTGTGCATGATCGAAACTGTGATGCTTCATCTACATATATTTTAACTAATTGACATTTATCAAAGCAATGTAATTAAAGTATCATATTAAGATTTTTCTTAAGGAATATTAAATCTTTAAGCAGTCATATTGTCCATTAGAATTCCCAAAAGTGTTTTAAATAATTTTTTTTCTTGAATCTTCTAATTCTTAGGCTAATATCCGATGACCCAGGCAAGTGGTTAAACCAGTTGTTTGTAGCCTACTATGGGATTTTTTTGTGATATGTGCCTTATAGTAGTTTTGTTTTGTTTTCAAAATGTGGTGCTTTGAACTATTTGCATCAGAATCATCTGATATTTTTGTGAAAGAAAATGAAAATTTCTAGACGTCTCACAGATGTATGATTCAGAACAATAGGGGCTGGGAGTTAGAAATCCCCATTTTTTAACAAGCTTCTTAGGTGATGCTATGTTTCTAAAGTTTGATACACTGAAAGCTTGAAAACTTATTTAATCTGCAGCTCATGTTTTATTTTTCATGTGCATTATTTATAGCCCACTTTGAATAATTGGTGACTTTGCCTCACTTTTACTTAATCTGTCCAGGAGACAGTGAAAGTAGAATTCTAGAATCTATTTTTGTGCTTACATCTGACCAATTCCAGTTTGTAAATTTATCTCACTACTTTGTGGCTACAGAGGATGTCAGTATCTCTTAGTATTCAGTAATTTGTGCCATTAAGCTTTTAGTTCAAGTTATCGGGGAGGTCTCAAAACTTAGTTTTTTTGGCTATATTTTCTTTCAGTGATTTTTTTTATATAGCAGGAACAAGCTGCTATTTTAACTAGATGCCTGATGTTTTTGTCTATTGTTTTAGGAACAGAAGCATGATTACTCTGTAGAATTCTGTTCCTTAGTTTTGGAAAACACACACAGAGAATACACCTCACAGAGAGAAGCATTTTAATAGATATTTTTAGTCATGGAAAGGTAAAGTACAAATGCTATTCCAGAAGGGAGACATTTGGGTCAATAGGAAAATATTCTACTCTACATGATAATGTGAAAGGCCTTCTGTATTTTCGACTGAGAGGAACCTCAGCAAGTTTGTTGGATATCAGTGAGGTTTTAATGCCTCTGAACTCTGAAGAGGAGGGACTTGGCTAAAGTTTTCTCTTTTTGGTGAGGCAATCAAGCTGTTTCTTGAAACAACAGAGACAAGCAAGGCCAAGGAAAGATCTAGAAAGAACTGCTCTGTGGAGCAGAGCAAAGGACTCTAACACAGTACTATCAAATATTCCAGGTTAAATTTTTCCTTTATGGTATTTCATTTTTCCTCACATCTATGAGAGTTCAATAAAGGTTTTTTTAATGCCATAACTGGTATCAACTCTGCTTTGCAGTAACCCATAAGATGAAGTAGCATTAGGAGAGGCACAGACCATAAGAAGTGGCCGTGTGATGTATGTGAAGCCTATAGAAGTGTCCAAACAGAAAGATGATGAGCAACAGTCAGTACTAATCGGTAGAGTACATAACTACTCACTGGAAATTCCTAGAAATATGATATTTCATTGAATCTAAGATGTCATCATTTTAAGGTACACCATTATTTTACATGCCAAAAGAAGGAAAAAATACTGCCAATTAAACCATGATACAATGTTTTCTTATAACTGAGATCTTTATTTTATACTTAAGGAAAGAGCCCTTTTAGACTTAGTTAACATGTTGTTGTTGTTACATGCCTTCAAGTCGATTCTGACTCACAGAGACCCTAAAGGACAGAGTAGACTGCCACATAGGGTTTCCTAGGCTGTAATCTTTCCAAGAGCAGATCACCAGGTCTTTTCTGGTGGGTTCCAATTGCTGACCTTTTGGTTAGCAGCTAAGTGCTTAACCATTACACCAATTTGTATTACATATATCTCCTGTGCATACATTAAAATGAAAATATGATCAAAACAATTGGGTGAGATAGTTCTAAAGCTTTTTTATATTAAATCTGAGTCACTGTCTCAGAGTCACTGATGTCTTGGTGTTTCTAACAATATTGTGGTGACGCAGCATATCTTAAAAGAGTGTTCTACTATTGACTCTGTCTCTGGGTGGTGCAAATGGCTAACGCTATTTCCAGCTAACCGAAGGGTTAGAGGTTAGAGTTCACCTTAAGGCACCTCAGAAGAAAGGCCTCGTGATCTATTTCTGAAAAATCAGCTATTACAAACTGTATGGAACACACTTCTACTCTGACACACACGGATTGGAATCAATTCCACAGCAACTGGTTTACTATTGACTCAGCTTTTCTTTCAAGCCACTGAGACTATTCTGCTAATTTTGAAACTGGTGCTTTCTTGATCTTGCCAGAAGTTCTCATGAGAAAGTTTTTATATAATAACCGAGGCTCATATTCCTTCCTTAAATTGTTCTTAATGATATGTTGTTCAAAATGTTGAGATGTTATATTGTCTGGATTTACCAACGGGAATATCTCCTAAGGTCATGCACATGATGACAATGACAGCTACTTCATAACTCCCGGCTTGCTGACAGGATTCACAAGATTCCATTCACGTAGAACACATCTTCCTTCAATGATGTTAAAAAGTGAATACATACCACAGACTTGATAAAATATGGCATTTGAAGAAAGCACTGGACTTCTGGCAGTCACATAGGTCACATAGGCTTCCCAGGTGTTGTAGTTGTGTACTAAAGGAAGAGCCTCCTTCTCCGAGGCTGAATAAATTCGGAATATACAAGTTACACTTGTATTCAACTGTGACTTTTACGATTGTAGTGATTGATATACGTATTTTTTAAATGTGAGTTGCCCTTCCTCCCCAATATGGCTTCATTATAGTAAATGGAATGTCAACTTGTCACATTAAGTTAGAAATTATAAATCACTATCTCTCTAGTCCTCTAAGTGTTCTTCACCTTCATTATGACATTGTCCTTCAGAGATAAGAAGGAAAATTTTAATGAGAACTTCAGTTAATGTGATAATTAGGGAAGGATGAGCTAATTAAAATATATACAAAGACAGATTAACATTATCCTTATACTTAAAGTGTATAGGTTAAAGGAGGCAGAAAACTTTTTTAAAAAGGTCATTCTACTATTTGATTTTTAAATCATATTAAATATTGAAGTATATGCAAAAATTATATCATGGTTTATTTATTTCCTTCCATTTAAAATTCAATATTAGAAGACACTTTATAAATAGAGAGACCATGATGATGTGCTATACAGTCCAGCTATAACACTCTTGAGTACACCCTTCTCTAACAAACACTGTACAGAATTTGTTGTCCAAAATGTTGAGACATCACCTTGTCCAGTTTTGCCACCTGAAAGATCTACCTTCGTCATGTATGTGGTAACAATGACAGCTACTTCCGAAGTTTTGCCTGGCTGACCTGGTATAAATAATCTAATGCTCACAGCCTGGACACATTTTACTAAGGTAATTGAGAGTGAAAAAAGAAAATGCAACTTCAGGAAATCTGACTTCCAAAACACTGACTGAATTCTCATATTCTTACTTAGTGTGATCAAGGTGACAAAGTGATATCGAGATGACAGGGTTCTTGTTCATCCACCTCGTACATGAAGACAGTTGCGTCTTGTCTTCACATTTCCCTTCTTCTTTCTCCTTCTCCATTGTCCCCACAAAGCTCAAGGTATTATCAGTGAATCTCCAAAAGCTCAAACTTTTAAATAATGTGTACAGGGAATGAGTTCACTATAAAGCAGTGAAAAGGATTCAGCTGTGTTAGTGTAGAGGAGAAAATATATTGGATTTCTCTTTTTTTTTTACTTTAAGTCTTCTATCAATTGACTTTGCCAGTACAAATTGACAGGACCAGAAATAATGGGACATCAAAATTTCTGCTCAAAATCATCCCATTTAGATTATAGGGGACACTTATTCATATGTAAATTTTCATAAGGTAGTTGCCTGCAAAGACTGTCTTTGAAATTATCATTGTCATTGATATTACTACTACGACTACTATTATAATTATTAACTACAACTGAGGTTGAACGTCTGCAATTGAGCATGTCCAAGGGAAAGCAATGAGGATGATGAAGAATATATGAGTATACTGCATGAATAACTTTTAATAAATTTGAAGACATGGAATCTGGCTCAGAGAAAAACATAGTCCTAGTCTGAAAATGGTGGAGATGCTATTGAGTTGGATCACTTTAGGAGACATTAAGAAGAGCAGAAATTGCAAGGGTATAGATTCAAAGTTCACCTTTCTTACATTGTCCCAGAAAGTACCCAGTTGTGCTTTAAGATGGTGAGTTCCTTGTCCTGGGGGTATTCAAAAAGCTGTCTGACCTACTGAGGACTTTGTGAATTATTGTAGTCAAATGACATTTTTCTTATGGGTAGTTGGGAGAAAGTCATTGAGAAAATGGGTGTTGAATGCAGTATAGGACAGTCAGTCACAGAAAGAGAGGTGGTAAGGCTTAACAACAAACTCTTCCATCCAAGCAATAGACCTCTGTGGACCCCAGACTTTAATTCCAGTTCTGCCACTAATTTGCTCTGTGATCTTACACCAGCTTCTCAAATGTATTTTTCTCCTTAGTAAAACAAGGGCTTTGGTTGTATAATTTATAATTTCTGTTCTAGCTTTAACACTCTATGGATCTATACATTTACTTTACATTTTTAGATAAGGTTGACCCTGTTGGTATTTATCCATAGAATATAGCACTCCTTCAACCTGGATTCATAAACAGATCTTCACAGAACATACTAACACCAGTTCTAACAAAGGCATTCCCTGAACTTGTACCAGTCAGAGAAATGCGGTACATTCAGACAGAGAAACAAGGAGCGGTTGGGACTCTCCTTTAACCTAAATAGATAATAATATAGCTAGTGCTGTGGAAACTAGGGTTCTTCCTTTTAAAATATTATTATTATTAAATTTAAGAATCTTGAAATCATTTGCATAATTATACTCAAGAACATCAGCAATATCAATGAACTTGCTGACCAATGATTTATAAAACATGGAGAATTTATTTGGAGAATTATTCTGTGGCCCTTTAATTTGTTCTCTGGTGATGCTAGCATTGGACTGATGCCTCAAAAATAGACCATTTACCTATATCTATCATTTTTTAAACAGCTCTATAATTGCTAATTAATATGTCAACATCCAGAGTTCTTTTTTTCCTTTAGTGCAGGCTAACACTGGCAGTATGTGTGGTATCTTTCTCAAGAATGACTATTAAGTTGATTCAGCACGTTTCTAATAAAAGGGGGAGCCATCAAAAGGGCAACTTTAGCAAATTTCTCTGAATTACACCGGCTTTTCCAGGATAGTCAGATGAGCAAAAGTAACATAAAAGAGTATGGAAATAAATTGTATTTCTATTAGGTAGTCTGGGTGTTTCAAAATACTAGCTTATAGTTAAAAGAGGTGTTTAGTCTCATTGGTTTGAAATTAAAAAAAATAAAAGAACAATACCATTACATTTAGCAAATAACTGATAAATAAAATGTAATAACTGTATGTCATTTAAAGAAAATTTGAGAATTGAGTAAAAATATTTTTTAATCTTATTACCTGTATATGCATAGCCTCATTAAAGATTGAGTTTTTTTAATTAGGTATTCTCAGATTTGAATACAGCTTGAAATTAGATAATTCTTCCTTTTACTTCATTACTTATGAAGTTTGAATTTCATGTCAGAAAAACACTTAAGAATCTGAAGTAGTAAAAACAGGGGGGGCGCAATAGTGTTTTTCTCTAATCTTATGAAACTTTCCAGTAACATCAGAAAATGGTGACAATAAGTCCAAATAAGTTATACTGAAAGTGTGCCTATCTAAAGATACTTACATATTCAAAAAGAAGATTTATATATATGTACACATGTGCTTAGAATAAATAGGCCACAAATGACACAAAAATATTATTTAGATACGAATATATATAGTTATTTTATGTTTATTTTCTGATAAAATAATTTTGTTTAAGTCTACTCTTAGACCACGTTCAATTAAGTTTTATTTTATTTCTAAAAGAGCATGTGATATAGCTAAATAATTATCTCTCAATATCTTCTAGCTACTACCATAAAAATGTTTTGGGGTTTTTTTAAATTTTTTTTATACTCTCGTTTTTGGATTTTCTTTTCTTTGGACCCTCTCCTTCTCCCGCTCCTCCTTCAACTTTCAAACTGAGAGCCCTTTTCTTTGGATTTCTTAAAAACATATATTGAGGCATAGTATGGACATAATAAAATGAATGTAGTCATTTTAAGTGTATAGTTAGATAAGTTTTGACAAATGCTTACGACTATGTAACCATCACCTCATTCAAGATACAGAACATTTCCATTAACTCCAAAATTTTCCTTCTGTCCTTCCCAGTCATCTCCCCATCACACACCTCCTGCCTCAAACAATCATTGATGTGCTTTTTTGTCATTATAGGTTAGTTCTTCCTATTCTAACACTTGAAAAATATGGAATCATACAGTATGTATGCTTTTATGTCTGACTTCTTTCATTTAGCAGAATGTTTCTTAGGTATATCTGTGTTGCTTTGTTTCGGTAGATCATTCCCTTGTTGAGTACTATTTATTATACTAATATACCACATTTCGTTTAATCATTCATCTGTTGCCAAATATAATTTACTATAACAAGTGTTGGTGAGGAAGTGGAGCAACTGGAACTCTCTGCATTGCTGCTGGGGTTATCAAATCGTACAGCCACTGTAGAAAATTGTCTGACAGTTTCTGATAAATACATACTTACCATATGATCCAGCAACTTAATTTTTAGATATTTATCAAAATAAATTAAAATATATGTCCATAAAAAAGATTTATACATGAATGTTCATAGCAGCTTTATTAATGAGGTTTGTTTTTCATGATCTTGATAAGGTTAGGTAAAATTACCTAGGATTCCTCCCACTTGGGAGGGGTTTCCTGCTCTGAGAAATCTATGCAGCAATCAGATTATCACCCAAGGTAAAGAAAGCTCTCTTAGGCAAAAATAAACGAATTGGAAACAAATATTATCAATCAATAAAATTAAGCCGTGTGTTTCTCACATGGTCTAACCGAGCCATCTAAATATGGAAATTTGGGTTAAAGCCTTTACAAATAATAAAAAGAAAGATTTTTAGCCACTCTTCTCTCTTCTTATTTCCCTCAAAAACATTTTGACTTCTGAGTCAAATATCCTGGCTGTCTCAGTCTGCGTAGGAAGAGCCTCTCTCCTTTGTCTTTGAAGTAGCTGGTTTCTTTATCATCGAACCCCTGAAGTAGTGGGAAGGACTTCAGTATCTTGAGATATAAACAGAAAAACTACTATTGTGTTTGTAGAGACTTGAGAATTCACTCAAATCCAACTACAGACATCTATTTGCATAAGGAGAACCAGCTAGGAATCCCACTTGGTAGCTGGCATGCTCTCCAAAGAAAATATGGACACTCTGAATCCCTGAACCATCAAGTTCCCTTTACAAGTGCCCTTTAATACGAAAATGTGAAATCACATTGGACATTCTACTTGCTGATCCCACTTCTTCCATTTTTTTTTTTTTTGGTTGTCAAACCAGGTCAGTCCTTGAAGGGAGGATAAATATTTTTATTACATCTATTGTGAACTTGAAGAAATAAACATTATATTGACTTCTGTTAACCTCTCTGATAACAACGTATTGCAAAGATCCCAGAATCTCCCCTAGCGAGTCAGTCTACTTGACTGAGTGTCTATTTATCCCAAATTACAGTCAATCATTTTGAAAATTATATTCCTTAGGAAGTATTTCTGTTCCATTTAATGATTAATATAAATTGAAAAAGCAGCCAGCAAACACAGGTAGGGAACGAAGGAGCAGTCAGCTGGTCTCAGACCTTCTACCTATTCTCAAGAATGAAAAGCAAACTACTCCTTTCTGAGACTTATTGGGAAACCTAAGTTAGTAAGTCACCTTTCCCTTATCTGCATTACAGCTTTGAAAACTGTCAAGACAAACTCTTCAGGGGTGTTTGTTTGCTTGCTTGTTTTGCTTCCCACCACCTCTTGTCCCCATTTTCCTTTATGCCTTGTTTCCCTTCATTCCCGTTCACCCTTATTTCATGCAAAGATGGCCTGTGGCCAGTGACTGAGTGCCACTCCTTTATGCATGGGTTCAGTTAGGTAAATAAGAACACAGGAAGTTTGGTCCACAAGCTCTAACTAGTTCAGGTAGTTTAAAGAAAACTGAAAAGCAGAATGGTTCCAAGCTTAACTAGATGACAAAACCAAGCAGCTGAATACTGTAAGTCCCCAGGTTATGAACGTCCAATTTATGGATAACTCGTACTTGCCCTTTAATGTTATGTAAATTTGCATTCACTTGAAATGATAGAACCAAGCTCTACTTGCAACACATTCTTCATCACAATCACCTTCACTTACTGCAAATGCAGCTTTTAAATCATTTAAAAAGCTTTGACCCTTCTCTTGCACTAAGGTAAGGCTAAATAAGAACAGTACGCACCTATTCTAACTTACCTACAGCTCAACTTAAAGACACACTTGAGAACTGATCTCATTCATAACCATGCCTGTAATGCCTGCCCTCATCATCTCCAGGATATTTTCTCTCATTATTGACTAAATCCTAACCTTCCTCCTCAACAGTTTAAGCATAAATGTTTCTATCCATTAACTAGTCAAACTTTTCATATTATTCTATCTGAATCAGTAAATTACAGGACTAGAATGATTCTAAGTAGTGAATTAGCTATTTGAAAAATGTAGCCAATAGATTATCTTTTCAGTATATTAGTAAGAAACCAGACTCCCATTTGTGTCAATTATTTTAGTGTGGATAATCTCAGTAGGTATGGGATACACACAATATGACTTCAGAAATTCCCTGTGATTCTTTGGTTAATAAAACTACTTTTCTTTGGGCATATATTATTACACAGGTGATTTAATTAATTCTGTCAAGTCATTAAGGCACCATTTGTGGAAACTGGAATGTCTCCAAGACGTTTTGGAAGAGTTAAATGGCTACTTACTTCCAAAGAGAAAGAGGAACGAATAGAACTCATTTTTGTTTTGTTTTGTTTTACATTGTTTTGACATTTTTATTTCCTATGGGATTAAGGGCCATGGTGATAAGCAGCATACAACATCGAAATGTAATTAAGTACTTTCCAGAAAGCCATGTCAGAACTAAAATGTTGAAGAGAAAACTGACATCATGCCTTATCTGTCTCGGGGAAATGGCTCCTCTGAACTGACATTTGGATGCTAAATCCTGAAATTAATAGGACAGGAAATAGCAATGGCATACTTTCTGCTAGTGTCAAGGAATAGAGTTATTTTTATTTTTCCTTCCAAAATGATAATAATGGCCCTATTTTTGGAACAAGCACAGATTCTCAATTTAAGTAAAAATTATTTTTTCCTGTAAAATCCGTACAGTCATAATAACTAGCAAAAAATAATAATAATAATGTTGAGACAAGCAAAGTTTTGAAAATAAAGTAACCAAAAGAAAAAAAACTGCACGTGGCATTATTAGAGCAGTAGTTAAATAGATTAAAAATATTTTTTTAAATGGATAAATCAATTTCAATACAATTTGATTAAAAATGATTTAAGGCCTGTTATTTATTTTCTATGGATTCATGAATGGCTGAAAGATCAGATGAGGAGGAGTATGGATTGTGTGTGGTTAAAGCACAGATATGTTTATTATGCTTTATGTTCCAAAGCTAAGTTTCTAAAATGTAGAGACTTTCAGACCACATCATGAATATGACTGGGCTGTAGAATATCACCTCAAAGACGGTAAAGGAAAAACTCTATTAAGAGAATAGTAATCATTTAACTTTCCCCATGCTTTAATTAAAAGAAGTACTCCTCCAGAGCAAAGAGGGGGAAAAAGTCCCTTTGACATATTTTTTTTCTTTAGTGGAGATGGAATAATATAGGTACTTCTGTACAGAGTATGGTCTTTGGATCAGCAGCATAACATCATCCAGGAGCTTATTAGAAATGCAGAGGCTTAGGCCCCATCCCAGAACTTCTGAATCAAAATTTGCATTTTAACAAGTTCACCCAGGTGATTCAAATGCAAATTAGAGTCTGAGAGGGACTGTTAGAAACCACTACACTGTGAATCAATGCTGGCTAGTAGAACTTTCTGCAATGACGGAAATACCCTGCACCATCCAGTAAAGTATCCACTAACCATATGTGGCTATTGAGCACTTCAGATATGACTAGTGCCACGAGGAGCTGAATTTTGTTTTAATATATGTAATTTTAATTAATGTAAATTAAATTTACACACACGGCCACACATGGCTGGTGGTTATCATATTGGACAGTGCAGCTGTAACATTTTATTCAAACGTATTTATGAGAATAACATATGCCTCTAAAGCTTTTGGACATTTGTTCTTTTTTACATCATTGATCTTTATAGGTCAAAGGGTCCTTCTAGAACACTGATATTTCTCATATTTTTAAATTTATGTATCTTCTGCCAAATTCCTGAGATATACCTATCATAGTCCATTACAGTTATCTGTTTCCATGTCTCTTACCCACCATGTTTTCATCATCAACCCAACCGCAAGAATATTAACTGTGAGCCTCTCAAGAGCAGACTCAAGTCTTAATGAGCTTTGTATTCCCATACACCTAGTACCAAGTTTAGTATATACAAGGGGCTCAACGCAGTTACATTGAATTGAATTGGCAAAGAAACAAACCCATGGGTATTTATTTTAATAAGACTCAGTAAAGCATGGGATTAAATTTAATGCAACATTATCTTGGACAATATCCATTAGTGTTCATCCTCACCAAAAAAATTTTTTAAAAAAGAACCAGTCAAACGAACAGAAATAATAACAATGATAACAGCAACAAAATCTTGTAGAGCTAGAATCAGCTTTAGTCCTTTAACGTCAGGCTCATCTAAGGAATGAGTCAGAATCGACTCAGCAGCAACAGGTGTTGAATCTAAGGAAGGTGCTGATGCAGTTCAGTTGACATGGTTAGATGTTCCGGTGAAATTATGGACGACTAACATACAAATCAACATGTTGTACTGTAACTTTGGAGTTGGAAGGATACCAGAGTTGGACCCAGAACATGAAAGAGAAAATGCCTCCTGTGGGGGACTGGCTGGCTGACACACTGAGGCTGTGTAGACTGAACTTGCCACATCCTTTCATTGGCTGGCCCAGCTATGGAGTAAGAGGAAAAGAGCGAGGGATGGGGCTGGAAAGCTGTCATAGTCAAACATTAAAAATAAAGTCAGACTTCTTATTACAAACCTAAAGTAGTTACTTACTTTGATATACGAAAAATATAATGAATAGAAGGATCTAAGACATTTTGAGATTTTGCATTTCAGGTTATAATTTTTAAAAAAAAAAAGCCATAGCTACCATTTACTACACCAATCATTTGTCAGTTGGTAGTACTGTGGAGGCTTGCATGTTGCTGTAATGCTGGAAGCTATGCTCCTGGTATTTCAAATACCAGCAGGATCACCCACGGTGGACAGGTTTCAGCAAAGCTTATAGACTCAGACAGACTAGGAAGAAGGACCTGGTGGTCTACTTCAGAAAGAAATGGCCAGAGAAAATCTTATGAATAGCAGTGGAACATTGTATGATACACAGGCATACATCATTTTACTGCAATTAACTTACTGCACTTCGCAGATATTGCATTTTTTACAAACTGAAGGTTTGTGGCAACGCTGTGCCAAGCAAGTTTATCAGCATCATTTTTCCAACAGCATGTGCTCACTTCATGTCTGTGTGTCACATGTTGGTAATTCTCTCAATATTTCACACTTTTTCATTATTATATCTGTTATGGTGACACGTGATCAGTGATCTTTGATGTTACTATTGCAATTCTTTTGGGGCTCCACGAACCTCACTTATATAAGACAGCAAACTTAATAAATGTGTGTGTTTTGACTGCTTCACCGACTGGCAGTTCCCTCATCTCTCTCCCTCACCGCACACCTCCCTACTCCCTGAGATACGATAATATTGAAATTAAGACAATGAATAACCCTACAATGGCCTCTAACTGTTCAAGTAAAAGGAAGAGTCACACATCTCTCACTTTAAATCAATAGCTAGAAATGATTAGGCTTAGTGAGGAAGGCATGTCAAAAACTGAGATAGGCCGAAAGCTAGGCCTCTTGTGCCAAACAGTTAGCCACGTTGTGAATGTAAAGGAAAAGTCCCTGAAGGAAACTGAAAGTGCTACTCCAGTGAACACATAAATGAGAAGAAAGCGAAACAACCTTATTGCTGATATGGAGAAAGTTTTAGCTGTCTAGACAGAAGACAAACCAGCCACAACATTCCCTTAAGCCAAGGGCTAATCCAGAGCAAGGGCCTAACTCTTTTTTTTCTTTTTCTTTTTTATTGTACTTCAGGTGAAGGCTTACAGAACAAATAGTTTCTCATGAAACACTAGTACACATGTTGTTTTATGACATTGGTTAACAACCCCACAACATGTCAACCCTCTAACTTCTCAACCTTTTTTTTTGGTGAAGATACACAT
>NW_004444032.1:1955955-1960940 GCF_000243295.1 Trichechus manatus latirostris | reverse complement strand
CAGAGAGGGTTAGGAGCTGGTTGAATGGACATGCGGAATCAGGGGTGGAAAGGAGGAGTGTGCTGTCGCAGTATGGGAAGAGCAATTAGGGTCACATAACAATGTATGTATAAATTTTTTATAGGAGACTAACTTGAAATGTAAACTTCATTTAAACTACAAGAATAAAAAAATTTAAAAAAGAAACATATTTTATAAGGGTATAGCTGCCATAGATAGTAATTCCTCTGATGGATCTGGGTAATGTAAATTGAAAACCTTTTGGAAAGGATTCACCATTCTATATGCCATTAAGAACATTGTGATTCATGGGAAGAGGTCAAAATATTGACATTAACAAGAGTTTGGAAGAAGTTGATTCCAACCCTCATGGATGACTTGGAGGGGTTCAAGACTTCAGTGGAGGAAGCAACTGCAGATGTGGTGGAAATATCAAGGTAACTAGAATTAGAAGTGGAACCTGAAGATGTGACAGAATTGCTGCAATCTCATGATAAAACGTGAATGGATGAGGAGTTGCTTCTTATGGATGAGCAAAGAAAGTGGTTTCTTGAGACAGAATCTACTCTTGGTGAAGATGCCGCAAACATTGTTGAAATGACAACAAAGGATTTAGAATATTACATAAACTTAGTTGATAAAGCAGCAAGCAACAGGCTTTGAGAAAATTGACTCCAATTTTGAAAGAAGTTCTGCTGTGGGTAAAATGCTATCAAGCATCATCACATGCAACAGGTACATCTTTCATGAAAGGAAGAGTCAATTGATGCGGCAAATTTCTTTATTGTTTTATTTTAAGAAATTGCCCCATACACCCCAACCTTCAGCAACCACCACCCTGATCAGTCAGCAGCATTCAACACTGAGCCAAGACCCTCCTCCAGCAAAAAGATTACAACTTTCTGAAGGCTTAGATGATGGTTAGCATTTTTTAGCAATAAAGTGTTTTTAATTAAGATATATACGTTTTTTAGACATAATGCTATTACACAATAGACTATGATATAGTGTAAACATAACTATTATATGCACTGGGAAACCAAAAAATTCCTATGACTTGCTTTATTGCAAATTTGCTTTACTGCAGTAGTCTGGAACCATACCCGCAATATCTCCAAGGTATGCCTGTAGTGCTGGAAGATGAGCCCCTCAGGTTGGAAGGCACTCAAAGTACGACTGAGGAAGAGCTGCCTCCTTAAAGTAGAGTCTACTTTAATGACATGGATGAAGTAAAGCTTTTGGAACCTTCATTTACTGATGTGGCATGAGTCAAAATTAGAAGAAACAGCTGTAAACATCCATTAATAATCAGAACATGGAATGTTCGAATTATGAATCTAGGCAAATAGAAAGTCATCAAAAATGAAATGGAATGTATAAAGATCAATACCCTAGGCATTAATGAGCTGAAGTGGACTGGTATTGGACATTTTGAATCAGACAATCATATGATCTACTACGCCAGGAATGACAAATTGAAGAGGAATGGCATCACATTCATCGTCAAAAGGAACATTTCAAGATCTATCCTGAATTACAGCACTGTCAGTGATAGGATAATATTCATATGCCTATAAAGAAGACAAGTTAATACGACTATTGTTCAAATTTACTCACCAACCACTAATGTCAAAGATGAGGAAATTGAAGATTTTTACCAACTTCCGCAGTCTGAAAGTGATCAATTATGCAATCCAGATGCATTGATAATTACTAGTGATTGGAATATGAAAGTTGGAAGCAAAGAAGAAGGATCTGTAGTTAGAAAACTTGGCCTTGGTGATAAAAACAACACCAGAGATGGCACGATAGAATTTTGAAAGACCAATGACTTATTGATTGCAAATATCATTTCTTAACAACATGACCAGCTACTATACACATGGACCTCACCAAATGACATACACAAAAATCAAATATACTACATCTGTGGAAAGAGATGATGGAAAAGCTCAATATCAACAGTCAGAACAAGGCCAGGGGCCAACTGTGGAAGACACCATCAATTGCTCTTATGCAAGTTCAAGTCGAAGTAGAAGAAGATTAAAATTGGTGCACGAGAGCCAAAATGCAAACTTGAGTATATCCCACCTGAATTTAGAGACCATTTCGAGAACAGATTTGATGCATTGAACATTAATGACCAAAGACCAGACAAGTTGTGAAATGACATCAAGGACATCATACATGAAGAAAGCAAAAGGTAATTAAAATGATAGTAAAGAAAGAAAACAGCAAAATAGATGTCAGAAGAGACTTTAGAACTTGCTCTTAAATGTAGAGCAACCAAAGCGAATGGAAGAAATGAAGTAAAAGAGCTGAACAGAAGACTTCAAAGGGTGGCTCGACAGGGAACTGCCAGAAATTCAACCAGGATTCAGAAGAGGACATGGAATGAGGGATATCATTGCTGATGTCAGATGGATCTTGGCTGAAAGCAGAGAACACCAAAAAGATGTTTACCTGTGTTTTATTGACTATGCAAGGGCATTTGGCTGTGTGAATCATAACAACGTGTGGATAACATTGCAAAAATGGGAATTCCAGAACACTTAATTGTGCTCATGTGAAACCTGTACATAAACTAAGAGGCAGTTGTTTGAAAAGAACAAAGGGATACTGCGTGGTTTAAAATCAGGAAAGGTGTGTGTCAGGGTTTTATCCTTTCACCATACTTATTCAATCTGTATGCTGAGCAAATAATCTGAGAAGCTGGACTATATGAAGAAGAACATGGCATCAGGATTAGAGGAAGACTCATTAACAACTTGCAATATGTAAATGACACAACCTTGCTTGTTAAAAATGAAGAGGACTTGAAGCACTTTCTGATGAGGATCAAAGACTACAGCCTTCAGTATGGATTACAACTCGACATAAAGAAAACAAAAATCCTCACGACTGGACCAATAAGCAGCATCATGATAAGTAGAGAAAAGATTGAAGCTGTCAAGGATTTCATTTTACTTGGATCTACAATCAACACCCATGGAAGCAGCAGTCAAGAACTCAAAGGATGCACTGCATCGGCAAATCTGCTTCAAAAGACCTCTTTAAAGTGTTAAAAAGCAAAGATGCCACCTTGAGGACTAAGGTGTGCCTGACTCAAGCCATGGTATTTTCAATTGCCTCATATGCATGCAAAAGTTGGACAATGAATATGGAAGACTGAAGAAGAACTGATACCTTTGAATTATGTTGTTAGCGAAGAATACTGAATATACCATGGACTGCTGGAAGAATGAACAAATCTGCTTTGGAAGAAGTATAGCCAGAATGTTCCTTAGAAGGGAGGATAGCTAGACTTTATCTCACTTACTTTGGACATGTTAACAGGAGGGATGAGTCCCTGGAGAAGAACATCATGCTTGGTAAATCAGAGGCTCAGTGAAAGAGAGGAAGACCCTCAACAAGATGAATTGACGCAGTGGCTGCAATGATGGGCTTAAACATAGCAATGATTGTGAGTATGATGCAGGACTGTGAAGTGTTTCGTCCATTGTACATAGGGTCTCTATGAGTCAGAACTACCTGGACAGCACCTAACAACACCACCACAATTTATTGAGCCCGTTCTATAGGCTGAACCTTGTAGCAACCATATGAGGTGATTATTATTATTCCATTTTGCCAATGAGGAAACTGAGGTGCAAAGACATTAAGATACTTGCTCTGGGTCATACAGCTAAAAGTGGAGGAGCTAGGGTTAATAACATAGGCAGGCAGCTCTGGCTTCAGAGAATCACTCCTAACCATCTGTTACACACTAGTGGGCCTCAAACTAGCACTCATAAGAAAAACCTGTAGTGCTTGTTAAAGTACAGATTACCAGGGCTTACTAGGTCCGAGAGCAAACCTGAGAATTTGCCTTTCTAATGAATTCCCAGGATAATCTTGGTCTGGGACTAAACTGTAAGAACCACTGTTACACACAAATATGTCTGAACACAAGTTTGTACGGTACATGTGATTTATTTACCTTCACAGTGATGTTGTTATGTTGTTAGGTTCTGTCAAGTCTGTTCTGACTCATAGTGACCCCATGTACAACAGAATGAAACACTGGTCCTGTGCCATCCTCACAATCATTGCTACGTTTGAGCCCATTGTTGCAGCCACTGTGTCAATCCACAGTAATATATCCTCATAAAGGTTTATAGGACTGGATTTACCACAGCTGGTTAAAGCATAATACTAATCACATAGTAATACTAATCACTCCAAAACTGGGAGACAGCATAACACAATGGTTAAAATCTTGGCATTAGAAAGACCTGGATTTCCTTTCTGGTTCCTTTGCCGATTAGCTATGGAAAATTGACCATGTTACTTAACTGTATGACTCAGTTTCCTCACCTGTAAAATGGGGAAGTGGTAGCACCTAATCATAGAATGGCTATAAGGATTAAATTAGATTCTGTATACAAAATATCTGGCATGTATCTTAATATTTTAGTGTTAAACGTTGGTTCAGGTCTTTACCTTGACTTCCCAACTTGAGGTTTAACATCTCTTGGGAATAGTTAGATGATGCCCCAATAGTAGTACAAATGTTTGAAGAGTTTTGCAAGAACTATCCTTGAGTATACAAAAAGGACAATTATATTTGCTTTATAATTTTCTATAAGTAGATATAACTTGTAACTCTGAAATGTTTTTTTAAAATCCTTAAGCAGAAAAAATAACTTTATAAAATCATGCATTTCCCTTCTATTCTGTGGTAAATATAGAGGTGTACTTTTTTTAAGGAGTTCTAACAACCTGAAGCAGAGTCTCATAGAGTCCTAGAACCATCTTTGTCAACTATCTTCTTAAATAAAATCTACTGATTCTGTGTCCAACCAACAAAGGATCAATTTAATCATTTAATTTATGGCTAAAAAAAAAATCCTCCTATTAAAAAATGGGCAAAGGAAATGAACAGACACTTCACCAAAGAAGACATTCAAATGGCCAACAGACACATGAGGAAATGCTCGCGATCA
>NW_004444032.1:1942036-1954420 GCF_000243295.1 Trichechus manatus latirostris | reverse complement strand
GTTAACCAATGTCATAAAACAACACGTGTACTACTGTTTCATGAGAAACTATTTGTTCTGTAAGCCTTCACCTGAAGTACAATAAAAAAAAAAAAGAAAAATCCTCATTAAGGAAATTAAATTGATTAATAAGTGGTCAAAATAATTGGATGGTTGAAACATTTGCTATCTTACAGCGAGGAATTTTGGTTGCATAACAGATCCTAGGAATTTAGCCATGATGTCTTCACCACTGGAATAAAATGACAGGAATTAGCGGTTGTACTTTTGTGCACCCTGTGCCTTCTGAGTTTGTACTGCACTGCCCTCTGGAGGACAGAATTCATCATAGCACCTAAATTGTAATTTTAGGAAAATCTTAGACTCCTCCATAAACACAAACTGTGCCTCAAAATTTGCGATTCATGGCAATGACACCAGAAAAAAATAGCAAAATATAAAGTATTATAATTTATGCTAATACTTCAATTTAGAAGCATGTTGTTTATTCATGAAAATTATTTTAATTTTCATAACTAATGATAAAACCCTTGATCAATAGTTCTTTAAGTAATTTATACACCTCTCAGTTGGCCTTTAAAATAAGAGCCCAATTTTTATCTTATAATAATAGTTCAAATTATAAATTGATCAGACTTACTTCCTGATATGCAGTTTGCCCCTCTTATTGTGAATATCCATGGGATTTTTCTGTTTAAAGTATAGGTCTCTTTATTCATTTGCCATGAATTTCACATATATCCAAAGGTTAATCCTTTACAATGTATATGTGGATGAAAATTGGATGGCTTGGTTGTAAAAATAAGTTACCATGAGTTTTCTGTAGAAAAATCTATTGAAGTTGACTAGTTGATAAAATCAGTGGAACCGGGGAAGAAAGATGAGAAAATTCTTTTAAGCAGATCTAAATGACGTTAAGATCTTTCTTACACTTTGAAAATCATTGTTTTTAAGAAATCACTTTCTCAAAAAATGATTTCAGGATGAACTTCATGAGACAAATAATACTCATGAAAAAATACATGGCAACGATATTGACACCATGCCTATCTGTATTATTGTCTATATTTTATTTGCTCTGTAAGAACCTAGCTAACAACAGAAGTTACTTTGTGTTTTCCTTTTGTACTTCAGGCTAGAAATCAAAGAAACCTGTGACTATAACCTTTGGACTTAGAAGGTGAATAATTTTACCACAAAAAGGATACAAGGAAAACTAAAGAAAATGGGAATCCGAGGGATTTTTCTGTTTTCCTTTCCTATTCTCATCTAAGTTGTGCCCTGGTGGCGCAGTGGTTAAGGGCTCGGCTGCTAACCAAATGGTTGGCGGTTTGAGTCCACCAGCCACTTCTTGGAAACCCTATAGGGCAGTCTGCTCTGTCCATAGGGTCACTATGAGTTGGAATCAACTAGATGGTAATGGGGTGTTTTGGCTATTTTCATCTAAGGAACCCTGGTGTCCCAGTGGTTAAAGCACTTGGCTGCCAACGGAAAGGTCTCTCATCTGGATTTTTTTAATCCAAAACAAAAGTATCTGCGTGTTGACTTCAGAATTCTAACATAAATCCCACGTGAGAAAAATCTCGTTTAATACTTCCAAGCTGCTGGTCTAAATCAGGATGTGTCACTCAACCCCCCACACCTCCACAAAACAAAACAAAAAAAGAGATAAAATGGTAAAAGGTGCTTATCTCCCATAGTTGTTTTTCAACTTCTCAACTCCTATCACCTTAAGGCTACTCCACATTGTCCAGAATTATGGTCCAAAAGCATCCAGGTCACTTTCTACTTCTCTTTAATATATGCACGGGTCAAATGGCCAATTAATAGAAACCAATTTAAAACATGAAAATGAGTTTCCAAATGACACAGCATGGAGGGGTAAGACACATTTTAATACTACTTATTTTACTGTGATAGCAAAATATTAAGAATAAATATTCATTTCTAAATTGACAAATCGAAAGCTACGGATTTGTGAAACAAAAGAAATTATTGTTGTTAGGTGCTGTGAGTCCGTTCTGACTCACAGCAACCCTATGTACATCAGAATAAAACACTGCCCCATCCTGGACCATCCTCACAATCATTATTATGCTTGAGCCTATTGTTGCAGCCACTGTGTCAGTCCATCCCATTGAGGGTCTTCCTTTTTTGTGCTGACCCTTTACTTTACCAGGCATGATGTCCTTCTTGAGGGACTAGCCCCTTCTGATACCATGTCCAAAGTACAAGAGACCAAGTCTCCTATCCTCACTTCTAAAGAGGATTCTGGCTGTACCTCCTCCAAGACAGACTTGTCCATTCTTCTGGTGGTTTATGGTATATTCAATATTCTTTGCCAAAACCATAATTCAAAGTATCAATTCTTCAATCTTCCTTATTCACTGTCCAGCTTTTGCATTTATATGAGGCAATTGAAATACCATGGCTTGGGTAAAGTGTACCTTAGTCCTCAAGGTGACATCTTTGCTTTTTAACACTTTAAAGAGGTCTTTTGCAAAAGATTTTCCCAATGCAATACAGTGTTTGATTTCTTGACTGCTGCTTCCATGGGCGTTGATTGTAGATCCAAGTAAAATGAAATCCTTGACAACTTCTGTATTTTCTGTTTATCGTGGTGTTTGTTATTGGTCCAGTTGTGAGAATTTTTGTTTTCCTTATGTTGAGGTGCCATCCATACTGAAGGCTGTAGTCTTTGTGCATTATCAATAAGTGCTTCAAGACCTCTTCACTTTCAACAGGCAAGATTGTGTCATCTGCATATTGCAGGTTGTTAATGAGTCTTCCTCCAACCTTGATGCCGCATTCTTCTTCATATAACCCAGCTTCTCAGAATATTTGCTCAGAATACAGATTGAATAAGTATGGCGAAAGGATACAACCCTGATACACACTTCTCCTGACTAACCCATGCAGTACTCCTTGTTCTGTCAGAACGACCGCCTCTTGGTCTATGTACAGGTTCCTCACGAACACAATTAAGTGTTTTGGAATTCCCATTCTTGGAATGTTATCCATAATTTGTTGTGATCCACACGGTCAAATTCCTTTGCATAGTCAATAAAACACAGGTAAACATCTTTCTGATATTCTCTGCTTTCAGCCAAGATCCATCCGACATCAGCAGTGATATCCCTCATTCCATGTCCTCTTCTGAATCCTGCTTGAACTTCTGGCAGTTCCCTGTAGATGTATTGCTGCAAGTGCATTTGAACAATATTTAGTAAAATTTTACGTGTGTGTGATATTAATGATATTGTTTGATAATTTCCTCATTCTGTTGAATCACCTTTCTTTGGAATGGGCAAAAATATGGATCTTGTCCAGTCAGTTGGCTGGGAAACTCTCTTCTAAATTTCTTGACATAGTCGTGTGAGCACCTCCTGCCCTGCATCCTTTTGTTGCAACATCTCAGTTGGTATTCTGTCAATTCCTGTAGCCTTATTTTTCACCATTCCCTTCAGTGCAGCTTGGACTTCTTCCTTCAGTACTGCTGGTTCTTGATCAAATGCTACCTCCTGAAATTGTTGAATGTCACGAATTCTTTTTAGTACAGTGACACTGTGTATTCCTTCCATCTTCTTTTGATGCTTCCTGAATTGTTCAATATATTCCCTGTAGAATCCTTCAGTATTGTAACTCAAGGCTTTCAATTTTTTCTTCAGTTCTTTCCACTTGAGAAATGTCTAGCAAATTGTTCCCTTTTGGCTTTCTAACTCCAGATCTTTGCAAATTTCATTATACTACTTTACTTTGTCTTTTCAAGCTGCCTTTTAAAATATTCTGTTCAGCTCATTTACTTCATCATTTCTTCCTTTCACTTTAGCTACTGTACTTTCAAGAGCAACTTTCAGAGTCACTTCTGACATCCATTTTGGTCCTTTGTTTCTTTCCTGTCTTTTTAATAACCTTTTGCTTTCTTCATGTATGATGTCCTTGATGTTATTCCACAACTCATCTGGTCTTCGGTCATTAGTGTTTAGTGTGTCAAATCTATTCTTGAGATAGTCTCTAAATTCAGGTGGGATATACTCAAGGTTGTATTTTAACTCTTGGTAGAATTGCTCTAATTTTCTTCAGCTTCAACTTGAACTTGCATATGAGCATTTGATGGTCTGTTCTGAAGCCGGCCCCTGGCCTTGTTCTGACTGACAGTATTGAGCTTCTCCATTGTCTCTTTCCACAGATGTAGTAGATTTGTTTCCTGTGTATTTCATCTGGTGACGTCCACATATACAGCTGCTGTATATGTTGTTGAGAAAAGGTATTTGCAATAAAGAAGTCACTGGTCTTGCAAAATTCTATCATGTGACCTCTGACTTTGTTTCTATCACCAAGGCCATATTCTCCAACAACTGATCCTTCTTCTATGCTTCCAACTTTCACATTCCAATCACCAGTAATTATCAATGCATCTTGATTGCATGTTTGATCAATTTCAGACTGCAGAAGTTGGTAAAAAAATCTTCAATTTCCTCATCTTCAGCCTTAGTGGTTGGTGTTTAAATTTGAATAATAGTCATATTACCTCGTCTTCCTTTTAGGCATATGGATATTATCCTATCACTGACAGCATTGTCCTTCACGATAGATCTTGAAATATTCTTTTTGATGTTGAGTGCAATGCCATTCTTCTTCAATTTGTCATTCCTGGTATAGTAGAGTATATAATTGTCTGATTCAAAATGGCCAGTACCAGTCCATTTCAGCTCACTTATGCCTAGGATATCGATCTTTATGCATTCCATTTCATTTTTGACGACTTCCAGTTTTCCTAGTTTCATACTTCTTACATTCCACGTTCCAGTTATTAATGGATGTTTTCAGTTGTTTCTTCTGATTTTGAGTTGTGTCTTCTCAGCAAATGAAGGTCCCGAAAGCTTGACTCCATCCACATCATTAATATCTACTCTACTTCGGGGAGACAGCTCTTCCCCAGCAGTATTTTGAGTGCCTTCCAACCTGAGGGACTCATCTTCAGGCACTATATCAAACAATGTTCCACGGCTATTCATAAGTTTTCACTGGCCAATTTCTTCAGAAGTAGACCACCAAGTCCTTCTTCCTAGTCTGTCTTACTCTGGAAGCTTCCTGCTGAAACCTGTCCACCATGGACAACCTTGCTGGTATTTGAAATACCAGTGGCGCAGCTTCCAGCATCACAGCAAAATGCAAGCCACCACTGTACGACAAACTGACAGACATGTGGGAACAAAAGAAGTACTGCTTTTTACTTATTCGTTCATTCAATAAATATGTTTATTGAATGTCAGCTACATGCAAATGTGGGGCCATTCTCTTTGATTATTTTAAATAGAAATAAGACAATTCTGTTCCTTTAAATATTTGACTTTCAATCTCCATTCATTGCTCCTCTCTCTACTTTGTGTCAATAAACCAAAACCAAACCTATTGCCACTGAGTTGATTCCGACTCATAGCAACCCCTTAGGACACAGTAGAACTGCCCCGCAGGAGTGCCTGGTGGATTCAAACGGCCGACCTTTTGGTTAGCAGCCATAGCTCTTAACCACTACGCCACCAGGGTTTAAAATGTGCAAGTATTTCAACATTTCAATGGAAATAACAAATTTATATAAGCCAAAATAAGATACAAGAGAATACCTAATATACAGTGTATTTTTTTTTCTATCCTAGAAGTGTTATTTATTTAACAAATCATTGGAGTATATTTACTCCTTTTGTAATAAATGCTCACCTGCCTATTTCATTTCAATTCATTTATTAAGTCAGGGAGTACCTGTGTCACTATTTCATTGTATTACATTGCCTTTCTAGAACATTTTAGCTTTCTCATAATGAAGGTAATTCTGAACCCATTACAACTAATTTCAAATTAGCTTTTATCTCACTCTGACTATTGAAATATTTTAATAAGTTTTTGCCAATAATTTTATAACCTAATATTCGTGTACTTTTCCTGTTAATCATCATAACCCAAATTAATCTAGCTAGAGCTCTGATTTGTTTAATACTGTTTCATGATCCCAGAGGGATTATAGCATATTTTAGAGTCATATCCAGTTGCATATTGAGTTTTCATTTTGCTTAGAATTTTAAAGTAAGGTTTTGGCTTTCTGTGCTAATTTTTAAAATAAAATTTAAGAGAAAAGTTCTGAGGTTGGTAAAACACTTGCTTGGAATATAATAATGCCAATTTCCAAATATGTACATATATGATTTCTCATTTGCTGATTTCTTCACTACAAGAGAAATCTTGCAAGTATAGTCAGTCCTTCCCAAGGTACATTTTATGAAGACAAGTTTCAGCTCTAATTGCATTGGGATAATTTTAAGCTATACTCTGTGTATTAGATTTTTTTTTAACCAGGATAGATGTCCCATTTCTGTATACTGAATTTGTCTTTTAATTGCAGAATTTGATTCACATATACATCTGCCCCTTTACATTCTTGGTTAAGCCTATCCTTTATTATCTTTTTTAAGCCTGGTTGTTGTTATTAGGCACTGTCCAGTTGATTTTAACTCATAGCAACTCCATGTGACAGAGTAGAACTGCCCCGTTGGGTTTTCTAGGCTGCAATCTTTGCAGGAGCAGAGGTCTTTCTCCTTGCCAGATCTTCCTCCCTTGAAGCTGCTGGGTGAGTTCAAACCACCAACTTTTTAGCTAGCAGCCAAGCCACCAGGGTGCCTTAATTTGGTTAACTACTCTGAAAATATAAACACAGGTGAACTGTACTGAAATAAATTTTGAAGATTTCTGTGTAGGAGATCACTGAATGTGTGTGTATTTAAAATGTTGGCAGTTAAAATAATGAACACAAATTATTTTAGGTTTCTTTTTTTCTTTTTTTGTACATTAGGTGAAAGTTTACAGAGAAAATCAGTTTCTTATTCAGAAGTTTATACACCAATTGTTTTGTGACTTTGGTTGCAATCACTGCAATGTGTCAACACTCTCCGCTTCACCTCGAGTTCTCCATTTCTATTCATCCCGTTTTCCTGTCCTTCCTGCCATGTCGTCTTTGATTTGGGGCAGGTGTTGCTCGTTTTTCTCAGTTACATGATAGAACTAAAAAGTGAATTCCTTACGTGTGTTATTGTTTGTTTTATAGACCTGTATAATGTTTGGCTGAAGGGTGAACTTTGGGAGTGAATTTGGTTCTGAGTTAAAAGAGTATCCAGGGGCCATAGTCTCAGAGTTCCTCAAGTCTCTGTCAGACCAGTAAGTCTGGTCTTTTTTCTTTTTTTATGAATTTGAATTTTGTTCTACATTTCTCTCCCGCTCTGTCCTGGTCTCTCTATTGTGATTCTTGTCAAAGTGGTTGTTGGTGGTAGCCGGGCACCATTTAGTTGTTCTGGGCTCAGGCTGGTGGAGGCTGTGGTAGTTGTGATCTGTTAGTCCTTTGGACTAACATTTCCCATGTGTCTTTGGTTTTCTTCATTCTCCTTTGCTGCAGATGGGATAGGACCAGTAGATGTATCTTAGATGGCTGCTCACCAGCTTTCAAGACCCCAGAGGCTGCTTACCAAAGATGTACATTTTCTTTAATGAATTGTGTTATTCCAATTAACCTAGATGTCTCCTAAGACCATAATTCCCAGCCCTCAGCCCAGCAACTCCATCCCTCAGGGAGTTTGGGTGTCTATGAAGCTTCTATAACTTTGTCTTGGTCACATTGTGTTGACTTCCCCTATAACATGTACTATCTTTCCCTTCACCAAAGTTACCACTTGTCTACTATCTAGTGATTTCCCCTCCATACCCTTCCCCTCCCTCATAACCATCAAATTTTTTTTTCTGTGTGTAAACTTGTTCTTTTGTGACTGACTTATTTCACTCAGCATAATGCCCTCCAGATTCATCCATGTTGTGAGATTTTTCATGGATTCATCTTTGTTCTTTATTGTTTCATAGTATTCCATTGTGTGTATGTACCATAATTTTTTTATCCATTCATCTGTTGATGGGCACTGAGGTGTTTCCATCTTTTAGCTATTGTGAATAATGCTGCAATGAACATGGGTGTGCATATGTCTATTTGTGGGATGACTCTTACTTCTCTAGGATATATTCCTAGGAGTGGGATTGCTGGATCATATGGTATTTCTATTTCTAGCTTTTTAAGGAAGCACCATATTCTTTCCCACAGTGGTTGTACCGTTTTGCACTACCACCAGCTGTGCATAAGAGTTCCAATTTCCCTGCAACCTCTCCAAAATTTGTTATTTTCCTTTTTTTTTATTAGTGCCAGTAATGTCCGGGTGAGATAATATCCCACGGTAGTTTTGATTTGCATTTCTCTAATGGCTAATGGTCTCAAGCGTTTCCTCATGTATCCATTAGCCATTTGAATGTCTTCTTTGGTGAAGTGTCTGTTTGTATCCTCTGCCCATTTTTTAATTGGATTATTTGTCTTTTTTATTGTTGTGGTGTTGCAGTATCTTAAAGATTTTAGAGATTAGACCTTCTCGGATATGTCGTAGCTAAAATTTTTTTCCCAGTCTCTAGGTTCTCTTTTTACTCTTTCGGTGAAGTCTTTTGATGAGTATAAGTGTTTAATTTTTAGGAGATCCTAGTTATCTAGTTTATCTTCTAGTGTTTGTACACTGTTAGTTATAGTTTGTGTCCTATTTATGCCGTATATTAGGGCCCTGAATGAACATTGTCCCAATTTTTCCTTCTTTGTTTATAGTTTTATGTTTTATGTTTAGGTCTTTGAATCATTTTGAGTTAGTTTTTGTGTATGGTGTGAGATCTGGGTCCTGTTTCATTTTTTCACAAATCAACATCCAGTTTTGCCAGAACCATTTGTTAAAGAGACTGTCTTTTCCCTGTTTAATGGACTTCGGGCCTTCGTCAAAAATCAGCTGACCATAGGTGGATGGATTTATGTCTGGCTTCTCAATTCTGTTTCGTTGGTCAATGTGCCTGTTGTTGTATCAGTACCAAGCTGTTTTGACTACCATGGCTGCATAGTAGGTTCTGAGATCAGAAAGTGTGAGGCCTCCTACTTTGTTCTTCTCCTTCAATAATGCTTTCTTATCCAGGGCCTCTTTCCTTTCCATATGAAGTTAATGATTAGTTTTTCCATCTCATTAAAGAGTGCTGTCGGTATTTGAATCAGAATTGCATTATATCTGTAGATTGCATCAGGTAGAATTGACATTTTTACAATGTTGAGCATGATATGTTTTTCCACTTATGTACGTCTCTTTTGATTTCTTGCAGTAGTGTTTTGTCGTTTTCTTGTATAGGTCTTTTGTTGTCCCTGATGAGATTTATTCCTAAGTATTTTATTGTATTAAGGGCTATTATAAATGGTATTGTTTTCCTGATTTCCTTTTCATAGTTCTCTTTGTTGGTATATAGAAATTCAACTGATTTTTGTATGTTGATCTTGTATTCTACTATTCTGCTGAATTTTTCTATTAATTCCAGTAGTTTTCTTGTGAAATCTTTAGGGTTCTCTATGTATAGTATCATATCGTCTGCAAATAAGGATAGTTTTACTTCTTCCTTACCAATTTGGATGATCTTTGTTTCTTTTTCTTGCTTTATTGCTCTAGCTAGGACTTCCAGCATAATGTTAAATAGGAGAGGTGATAAGGGGCATCCTTGTCTTGTTCCCATTCTCAGGGGAAATGCTTTCAGCCTCTCTCAAGTTGATAATCGTTGATGTTGTTGGCTGTTGGTTTTGTATCGATGCCTTTTATTATGTTGAGGAATTTCATGTCTATTCCTGTTTTATTGAGAGGTTTTTATAAGAAATGGATGTTGGACTTTATCAAATGCCTTTTCTGCATTGATTGAGATGATCATGTGATTCTTTCCTTTTGTTCTATTTATATGGTGGATTACATTGATTAATTTTCCAATGTTGAACCATCCTTGCATAGACAGTTTGAATTCCACTTGGTCATTGTGTTTTTTGTTTTGTTCTGTTTGTTTTTTGATATGATGCTGAATTCTATTGGCTAGAATTTTGTTGAGAATTTTTGCATCTAGATTCATGACAGCTATTTGTCTGTAATTTTCTTTTTTTGTGGTGTCTTTGCCTGGTTTTGGTATCAGGGTTATGCTGGCTTCACAGAATGAATTCAGAAGTATTGCTTCCTTTTCTATATTCTGAAATAGTTTCAGTAGTACTGGTGTAAGCTCTTCTCTGAATATTTAGTAGAATTCTCCAGTCAAGCCATCTGGGCCAGGGCTTTTATTTGTTGGCAGTTTTTTTTATTACCTTTTCAATCTCTTCCCTTGCTATGGGTCTGTTCAGATTTTCAGCATCATTTTGTGTTAGTTTGAGTAGGTAATGTGTTTCTAGAAATTTGTCCATTTCCTTAAAGTTTTCAAATTTGTTGGAGTACAGTTTTTCTTAGTACTCTGTAATGATCCTTTTTATTTCAGTTGGGCCTATTGTCATGTCTCCCATCTCATTTCTTATTTGGATTATTTGCTTCCTCTCCTGTTTTTCTTTTATCATTTTGGCCCGTGGTTTGTTGATTTTGTTGATCTTTTCAAAGAACAAAATTTTGGTCTTGTTGATTCTTTCTATTGTTTCTTTGTTCTCTATTTCATTTTATTTCTGCTCTGATCTTTATTATTTCCTTTCTTCTGTGACAATGGGCTTCTTTTGCTGTTCTCTTTCTGTTTGTTTGAGTTGTGTAGCTTATGTTTTGATTTTGTCCCTTTCTTCTTTTTTGATGTGTACATTTATTGCTATAAATTGACCTCTGAGCACTGCCTTTGTGGTGTCCCAAACGTTTTGGTATGCTGTGTTTTTATTCTCATTTGATTCTAGCATTTTTTTCATTCCATCTTTGATTTCTTCTATTACCCAGTGGCTTTTAAGCAAGATGTTACTCAGTTTCCATGCTTTTTTTTTTTTCCCTTGGTTTTCGTGTTGTTAATTTCTACTTCTATGGTGTTGTGATCAGAGGAGATGCTTTGTATTATTTCAGTGTTTTGGATTTCATTGAGGTTGCTTTGTGGCCTAAAACTGTGGTCTATTCTGGAGAATGTTCTATGTGCATTGGAAAAGAATGTATATTTTTGCTGCTGTTGAGTGGAGTGTTCTATATATGTCTATGAGGTCAAGTTGGTTGATTTTGGCCTTTAGATCTTCTGTTTCATTGTTGAGTTTCTTTCTAGATATGCTGTCCTTTACTAAGAACAGTGTGTTGAAGTCTCCTACTATTACTGTAGAACTATTTCTCTTTCAGTGCTATTACAGTTTGTTTTATGTATTTTGGATCCCTGTGGTTGGGTGTATAGATATTTATTAAGGTTATGTCTTCTTGGTGGATTGTCCCGTTAATCATTATATAATGTCCTTCCTTGTCTTTTATGGTGGATTTTGCCTTAAAGTCTATTATATCTGAGATTAATATTGCCAGCCCTGCTCTACTTTGGTTGCTGTTTGCTTGATATATATATATTTTTCCATCCTCTGATTTCTAATATATTTACACCTTTGTGTCTAAGATATTTCTCTTGTATATAGTATCCTGATGAGTTTTTTTGTTTTGTTTTGTTTTTTTTTAATCTATTCTACCACTCTCTGTCTCTTTACTGGTTCACTGAAGCCATTGCATTCAGTGTAATTATCAATAGCTGTGGATTTATTACCATCATTTTGTTGTGCTTTTTTCTTTTCTTCTTTTTTTTGTGGTGCTGACATTTTCGTTGTTCCTCTTATTTTCATGTGCTGAGTTCCTCTTGTTTGTGGAATTTCTTTTCATTTCTTTCATTATTATAGATTTTGTGTTTATTGAGTCTTTATGTTTTTCTTCTTTTTTATTTTGATGAGTAGGTTTATCTTTGTGGTTACCTTAAAATTTACACTTATCTGCCTAAGTTTACACCAGTCATTTATTACTTGATATCACCTTGATTTCCTCTCCACTTGAAAGTTCTATACCTACACAGTTTGTTCTGCCTTTTATTGTTTTGATGTTGTCATCATTTAGATTGACATCTCTAATTCCCTGTGTTAAATCTTTTAGCTTTGTATTATTATTCAGAGTTCTTTACCTAGGTTAGTATCTGGCTAATGCTGTCCTTTATCCTAGCCTCAAGTTGTTGTCTGACATTGTTGATTCTCTAACCAAAGGACTCTTTTAAATATTTCTTGTAAGTTTGGTTGGGTTTTGCAAATTCCCTTGATTTCTGTTTATCTTAAAATGTCCTAATTTTGCCATCACATTTGAGGGAGAGTTCTGTAGGATATATTATTCTTGGTTGGCAGTTTTTCTCTTTCAAGGTTTTATATATGTCATCCCATTGCAATTTTGCCTGCATAGTTTCTGCTGAGTAATCAGAACTTTGTCTTATTATTTCCCTTTTCTAAGTAACTTTTCATTTTTCTAGAGCTTCTCTCAGAATTATTTCTTTGTCTTT
>NW_004444032.1:1930483-1934540 GCF_000243295.1 Trichechus manatus latirostris | reverse complement strand
TCATTCAGTTGGATCACCTTTCTTAGGAATGGACATAAATATGGATCTCTTCCAGTCAGTTGGACATGTAGCAGTCTTCCAAATTTCTTAGCATAGATGAGTGAGCACTTCCAGCTCTGCATCCCTTCGTTGAAACATCTCAATTTGTATTCCATCGATTCCTGGAGACTTGTTTTTCACCAATGCCTTCAATGCAGCTTGGACCTCTTCCTTCAGTACCATCGGTTCCTGATCATATGTTACCTCCTGAAATGGCTGAATGTCAACCAGTTCTTTTTGGTATAGTGTACTGCTTCCATCTTCTTTAGACTCTTCGTGTGTAGTTTCCTGTTTTCCCCGTAGAATCCTACAATATTGCAACTCGAGGCTTGAATTTTTTCTTCAGTTCTTTCAGCTTGAGAAATTCCAAGCGTTCTCTTCCCTTTTGGTTTTCTATCTCTAGGTCTTTGCACATGTCATTATCATACTTTACTTTGTCTTCTTGAGTCGCCCTTTATAATCTTCTGTTCAGTTCTTTTACTTCTTCATTTCTTCCTTTTGCTTTAACTACTCAAAATTCAAGAGCAAGTTGCAGAGTCTCTTCTGACAGCCATTTTGGTCTTTTCTTTCTTTCATGTCTTTTTAATGACTTTTTGCTTTCTTCATGTATGATGCCCTTGACGTCATTCCATAACTCATCTGGTCTTCCATCGTTAGTGTTCAACGTGTCATATCTATTCTTGAGATAGTCTCTAAATTCAGGTGGGATATACTCAAGGTCGTCCTTTGGCTCTCGTGGAATTTTTCTAATTTTCTTCAGTTTCAGCTTGAACTTGCGAATGAGCAATTGATGGTCTGTTCCACAGTCAGCCCTTGGCCTTAGATCAATATCTGACTGATGATATTGAGCTTTTCCATCGTTTCTTTCCACTGATGTAGTCTATTTGATTCCTGTGTATTCCATCCCGTGAGGTCCACGTGTATAGTCATCGTTTATGTTGGTAAAAAAAAGGTGTTTGCAATGAAGAAGTCACTGGTCTTGCAAAATTTCATCACGCAATCTCTGACATCACTTCTATCACCAAGGGCATATTTTCCAACTACAAATCCTTCTTTGTTTCCAACTTTTGCATTCTAATCACCACTAATTATCAACACATCCTGATTGCATGTTTGATCAATTTCAGATGGCATAAATTGGTAAAAATCATCATTTTCCTCATCTTTAGCCTTAGTGGTTGGTGCATAAACTTGAGTAATAGTCATATTAACTAGTCTTCCTTGTAGGCATATGGATATTATCCTATCACTGACAGCGTTGTACTTCAGGATAGATCTTGAAATGTTCTTTTTGATGATGAATGCAACACCTTTCTTCCTCAAGTTGTCATTTCCAGCATAGTAGACCACATAATTGTCCAATTCAGAATAGCCAATACCAGTCCATTTCAGCTCACTAATGCCTTGGATATCGATGTTTATACATTCCATTTCATTTTTGATGATTTCCAGTTTTCCTAGTTTCATACTTCATACATTCCACGTTCCAATTATTAATGGATGTTTGCAGCTGGTTTCTTCTCATTTTGAGTCATGCCACATCAGCAAATGAAAGTCTCGAAAGCTTGACTCCATCCATGTTATTAAGGTCAACTCTACTTTGAGGAGGCAGCTGTTCCCCAGTCATGTTTTGAATGACTTCCAACCTGAGGGGCTCATCTTCTGGCACTATATCAGATAATGTTCTGCTGCTATTCACAAGATTTCCACCAGCTAATTCTATTCAGAAATATACCATCATGCCCTTCTTCCCAGTCTATTTTAGTCTGGAAGCTCAGCTGAAACCTGCCTGCTATGTGTGACCCTGCTGGTATTTGAATACTGGTAGCATAGTTGACAGACACGTGGAGGATAAATACATATAGAATGAATGAATGACTATTTTTAGATGGATCAAATGTGTGGGATCTTGGGTCAGATGCCTGCATTCAAATCCTGACTCCATTACCCACTAGCTGGTGACATTATGCAAATTATTTAACCTTTGAACTTCAATTTGCACTTCTCTAAAGTTCATTGTGTTTGTTTTTTATCCTTATTTTGTTTCTTCTTACAATGCTGAGTATTCTCTTCTAGGACTGTCTTAGGCTGGGTTCTCTAGAGAAGCAAAACCAGTAAAGCATATATAGAGAGAGATTTATATCAAGGAACTGGCTCACGAAGTTGTAGAGGCTGGAAAGTCCCAAGTCTATGGATCAGGATAGAGGCTTCTCCTGATTCACGTAGCCTCAGGGGCTGGCAAACCCAAGATTGGCAGGTTGGAGAGCAGGGCTCTTACTCACTGACTGTGAGGATCAACAAATCCCAAGAATGACAGGCAAGACTGCAGGTAAGCTTCTAGCTCAAGTCCCAAGAACCAGAGGTCAGACGAACAGGAGCCACCTGCAGGATCCAGAGCTTGCAAAAGCCAGAACGTCCACTTATATTCAGATTCAGGCCACACACCAAAGCAAACTCCCTTTTAACTGATTAGCTAATCACAGCAGATCCCATCATGGGGGTGATCACATATCAAATCTCAACAGGGAAATGATCATAACCTTATCAGACTGCCAAAATACTGAGAATCATGGCCCAGCCAAGTTGACATACAATCTTAACCATCACAAGGATATTTTCTGGTAGCTTTCTTTTCTCCAAGCTGCAGAATCTAATCCGTGTATATTAGTTACATGCCACACCACGCTATAAACAGTGTTTTCCAAAGTGTGTACTATGGAACACTAGATCTGTGAAATATTACTAGATGAGAGACCCAGAGAAAATCATGTGGTCAAATACATGTACTGCTTCAAATGGTATTATGGCACTGGAAAAGTATCTAAGAATTACCAAGTTCTTCATTTTATAGGACATGGAGGTCCAGAGTGGTCACATTACTTATCCAAAGTCATTCACTTAGTGTTGGAAAGAGTCTAGAACTACCATATATTTACACAAATAACATGTACCTTCTACATCATAAGCACACTATGCTAAATTCTTTACAGCAACTTGAAAAAAAAAAGGCATAATGGTGCTTATAAAAATACTTTGTGAGGGAGGGCACAGTTGGCAAACAAATGTAGAAGGTGCGTGTTATTTGCATGAAAATACGGCATAGTGGTATCATTGTTATAGTTTATTTAAACTCTAAGTAGATAACAAATATTTAATTCATATTTATTCTATTAACAGTAGCACATATCCATCTGTCTATCTATCTATCATCACCTTTCTATCTCTCTATTAAGTAACTTACCTTCTTATGGCTGGCTACTTGTTTGATAGGTGTGAGTCATCTGCTCTTTTCAAATAAGCAACATGCCATCTAGTGGTAACTAGCCTGAATTGCAGACAGAAGGCTCTCAGAGAACATAATGATGAAACAGGTCAAGCAGGCACTAACCCAAATGTTTCAGACACATGGGCTATCTCTCGCATCCTAGAAAAAACCAGTACATAGCCTTTTTTTAAATTTTATATTTTTTAAATCAGCTCAGTTTTACAAACCAAAAAAAAAAAAAAAAAAAAAACTAGGTCCTAATAGCTAATAAAGAAAGGCTTTTAAAGGGCAGGGAAGACATCATGTTGTCCTAGAGCAGCTCTCTACCCAGCTATTAATATTCAAATGCTTAGGAACAAAACGACAGTCACTAACATATTGTCTTGACTGTTCTCTGAAAATGTCTCAGAGTTGCCTAAAAGTTGCCATCTTGACAAGTTCAGTTATTCTCTTCTAGTTAATATAAATGTGGTTACTCAAGATTATTCAAGGTGATAGTTATAAGATATGGAGCCCTGGTGGCTCAGCAGTTAAGTGCTTGGCTGCTAACTGAAAAGTTGACAGTTTGAACCCATCCAGTGGCTCCACAGGAGAAAGACCTGGTGATCTGCTCCAGTAAAAATTAAAGCCTAGGAAACCTTATGGGATAGTTCTACTTTGCAACATGGAGTCACTATGAGTCACAATCAACTTGATGGCACTTAACAACAACAGTTATAAGATGATTGTCTTCTGCATTGAAGTTGATTTGAT
>NW_004444032.1:1903030-1928835 GCF_000243295.1 Trichechus manatus latirostris | reverse complement strand
TTTTATTTTCTTGCTCTGAGTTTGTGTGTTGCTTCAGTCTAAAATCTCATGCTTTTCATTCAATTTTGGCAGACTTTTTAGCAATAGCTCTGTCAATATTGCCTCACTCCTAGTCTCTCTTTCTCTCTCTCTCTACCACACCTTTCAGATAAGATGTGGGACTTTCTCACTCTATTTTCACATCTCTTAATATTCACTCACATTTTTATTCCTTCTCTCTGTGCTGCTTTTGACCACTATTGAGCGATTTCCTCACTTCTTCCATCTTCCTGTCCACTGACCATTTTCCAGCAGTACCTAATCAGCTTAACTCTTCCATTAAGTTATTTTATTTCTTTAATCAGTTTTTAAATTCTGTTTGGTTATTTTTTCCAAATCTTCCTGCCTACAGTCACGGTATCCTATAGTTTCTATTCCTTATTTTGTAATATTTTAGATTGTTTATCATATCCATATTTGGAGGAGCTAAGTCTTCTGTGTTGCTTCTGCTAACTTTTCCATCATAGTGGTTTTATTTTTCATGGGGTGGGGTTGTTCTTCTGTGGAAGACTTGTGATTCTTAAATTGCAAAAAAGTGTGCACAAAGGTTGCTTCTATGGAACCCCTAGGGGTTTTCTTGGTCCTTAACATTCTTGAGGAAGTCCTAGCTGACCATTGGCTCCTCCTCTTATTGCTTCCTACTCCTCACCATCCCTCCCCCTACCATCTACATCAACTTCTTTTTTTTACAACAGTACTGTTTTATCACTCATTTGAATTTGTAGTTATACATTTATTGGTGTGATTATTTGACAAAAACCTGTCACTTTCTTACCTCCAGTAGACTCTTAGCTCCATGATAAAAGGGAATATATGTGTTTTAGTTCACTGTTTTAGCCATAGCAGTGGGTACAGTGCCAGACCCATAGTAGTCATCCAATTAAATTAAGTATTTGTTGAATGAATTAATAGGAAAGTAAGTACATGCTTATTATGAAAGACTTCCTCCTGGATGTATTTCATTCAGTTACTGAATGGATCAGATATTGAAGCTATTAGTTTTCTCACACTGCTGCTCTTATTGGTGTTGCTATGGCTAAAACATTTGAATGCCTGAAACATACTGATGGAGACATATTACTAATGATAGAATTGCCATCTGAGTATTTGAAATTTTGGGTTTGCAGTCATGTAAAAGCACCAAGCCTGCCTTTAAAAAGTCATATACAAATAATACTCTTAGAAATACACATATGATATTCAAACAAAGCATATGAGTATAACCAATAGAATAACAGTAAAGTCTCCTCTGCATGAAGAAAAATTTGATCAGAATAAATACCATGAGGTGGTTGTAAATCACAGTGAAATTTCTAACTCATAGTTTTAGGAACGTTAATCATTATCTCAAATTGGCAGATTTCAGCCTAGGACTTTCTTAGCGCTCAGATGGAATGTTGGTGTCAGGGAACTTATGAGTTTTAAGAGGGTAGGGTGAAAAGGGTTACCTTAAAGGAGGTTGGTGCTACTTTGATTATACATTACAGACTTGTTAATTTTAGAGTATAAATGAAACCGTATCTCTCTAGCATTCTCCAGTGTTCCCCTGTGCTATTGATAGTCATTGTTGTTAGGTGCCATGGAGTCGGTTCTGACTCATAGTGACCCTATGTACAACAGAACGAAACACTGCCCAGTCCTGCACCATCCTCACAATCATTGTTATGTTTGAGCCCATTGTTGCAGCCACTGTGTCAATCCATCTCATTGAAGGTCCTCCTCTTTTTCACTGACCCTCTACTTTACCAAGCACGATGTCGTTCCTTCTCCAGGAACTGGTCCCTCCTGATAACATGTCCAAAATATGTGAGATGAAGTTTCACCAGCCTTGCTTCTAAGGATCATTCTGGTTGTACTTCTTCCAAAATAGATATGTTCATTCTTCTCGCAGTCCATGGTATATTCAGCATTCTTCACCAACACTGTGATTCAAATGCATCAATTCTTCTTCGGTCTTGATAGGAATTTCAAAAAAAAAAACCAAACCCACTGCCATCGAGTTGATACCAACTCCTAATGACTCTATAGGACAGAGTAGAACTGCCCCACAGGGTTTCCAAGGCTGTAATCTTTACAGAAGCAGACAGCCACATCTTTCTTCCATGGAGTGACTGGTGGATTTGAACCACCAAAATTTTGGTTAGCAGCTGAGTGCTTTAACCATTGTGCCACCTGGGCTCCTTGATAGTCATTAAGGGATATAAATTTAGGTACCAAATTCTGAAGTTGAGGAAAGATCCTCCTTGATGGATTACTGGTTGTTGGCATCTCACATCAATTCCAGCTTCACGTTGATAGGGGTATATGTGATGTGTATGTGTGTGTAATTCTGCTTGCCCTCATCATTTTGGTCAAACTGGTTGTTAATAGGAGTTGCCTTTCTGATTGTTATCGCTTCTGAATAATGTCTTTGTCAAATCAGTGGTTAAATAAATCTGTTGTTAAATATGTTGACTTGTCTATATTTGTATATACTTGAAGTTTTATGGCGGAATAAATGACTGGGAAATCTATGTTGCATAGATGTACTGGGTAAATAGTCAATCTATACTAAGCTTCACATAGTGGCTTTTGAACAATGAATGAATTTTTTTTTAATATTCAAACAAAATATTTGAATATTTTGAATATTCCAAAAATTTTTTGAATTTAAAAACAACTAGTCTTTAGACTTTGTTTGAGATTCCTTTGTTTTATTGTCTCACTTACTAGGAGCTTGAATTCATTTTCATTTTATAACTGGCATAGCTAGGAGATTAAAGGTTTTAAATTACCATAAAGACAAAGCAAAAGTTTTAATCAGAAGTGTAATCTAATTATTGCAAGTTTTATGGTTGGTCGATTACAAATGGATGGTAGGTCTTTTCTTCTTTCTTTCTCTCTCTCTCTCTTTTTTTTTTTTTTTTTTGTTATTTTAGCCTCATAAATAGTCATCTGGCATTAAATATTTGTGATCTCGGCCAGTAACCTTTTTCAATCTCACAGGACCTTTTTTAATTAAACTATATCTTTGTCCCATGTCTGTAATCCTCTCACTGACATTTTATATACAAGACACCTTGCTGAAAAAAGGTCAAGCAGTACAGTTATAAATGGAAAAGAGATTAAAGGAATTCTCAAGCCATGGTGTGATCTAAGAGTGAGTTAAATATGGTGCAGTTCTTAGTAGACATTCTCAGTAGATAAGGAGGAATCCTCTGGGTAGATTTTAATGATTGGGGCAGGAAAGAAAATGGATATTATTTTTTATGGCTGAAAAGAAAAATACATGCTTTTTTTTCCGCAGGCCACAGTAATTACTGTAAAAGACCACCAAGGGGCTTTCATAGCTATAAAATGCTCAGGAAAACAATTGCAAAATACATGCACAGTGTTTGTATAATTCTTGCCTACAAAGACACTTTTGTTGCTCCAGTAAGCCTTGCAAATGCCAGTCTAGGTTTAAGGTTAATTAACTCTAGAAGTAAAAGAAACATGTTGAAACTTCCATGCATCAATGAAGAGTAAAAAAGGAATGAAAAATTGAGTAAGAAAGAGGAAGTGAGCAAGTGCCACATTATGGAAAATTCTACTTTAGTACCTATATATTCAATAGTCATTATAGTGTTTGAAAGGTAAATACATTCACAGAAGAAGTGACTTACATTATTTTCATCAGAACATTAAGCAGAAATTGAAAACGGATTTTTCCCCCCTTAATATTCTCCAGCTGGCATGTTATGACTCAAACTTGCTGAATCCATGCCACACTGTGATGCACTTAATGGTGTACATGGGCACAACTAAACAATACATTACTTGTAAGGTCTGAAATAACCTAGCAAAGCATGGTACTCAAGTGTTGAAATACCACTGCCTGTTTCTCAGTGGTTGCTTAGTTATACCCAAGAGGCCAACGTTCTCTGAAAAGCCTTTACTGCTAATTTCTTTCTGTCACTTTTATGTAGTCCAGTGATAAAAGGGTTCCCTCTCATTCCTATGTCATCAGAATGGGTTATTTAGATGGTAATGCTGGAGGCAAAGCAGTTGACACAGGAGCTTTAATCATACACCCATTGCCATTGAGTCAATTCAGATTCATAGTGACCACATAGGACAGAGTACAATTGCCCGACAGGGTTTCCAAGGCTGTAATCTTTACAGAAGCAGATGGCCACATCTTTCTTCTGCAGATTAGCTGGTGGGTTCAAACTGTCGACCTTTCAGATAGCAGCCAAGTGCTTAACCATTGCGCAACCAGTGCTTCTTATAAACGGTTCACTTAGTTGCAAACATCCCTTAATTAAAAAAATAAATAAATCAAAAATAAAATAAAACCAGAACTTTAGTTTGACTTGAACTATACCTCTTTCGTGTCTCCCAAGTTTTGATTTCTGGATATAATATTTACCAGTCCTAATTGAAAAGGTTACAGCTTCCAGTGGTTTCAGCTGTTATAAGATTGCTGGCAGCAATTGGACTGTTGCAATCCAACCGGCCAGTCCCTGTCCAAAGTAACCGGACGCTGTGTTTGAGAAATGTGATAGTTGACAGGCTGACATTATGACACTTGTGATCCAGCCTGTGTTCCAAGCTTCAAATCAGCTATCAATCCAGATAATAGAGCGAATTCTGCACATAAAAACCTAGGGGTTGTTTTGTTTGTCCATTTGCTCAGTGGAAAAATTAACTTAGCAAAGCTATGTAGTTACTTTTTTAAAAATCAGGAAAAACAAACAAGCTGATTTGAATTCACCCGGCTACTTTCAACATGTTCTGGTGAAATTCAGTTTCTTTTCTTTCCAAATGCCTTGGTCGTCTAGATATAATTTTAGACTCAGACTAGTTGAAAAGGTAGAAAAATTCAGTTAATCAAATGGTTGCTTCTTCTGAATAAAAACTTTCAACTAATTTTCTGAACTGACAGAAATGACTACTGATACTGCCATACATTGTGTAGCGCTATTGGTATGCAAAATGTGTTTAATTTTTGTCTGAGATCAGGCAAAATGAGTCAAACTAGTCAAAATAAACTGGGTATTTGGTAAATGATATTTTTCAGTTTTCTTTCTTAACAGATTAACCTGTCAAATAGCCAAAAACACAATTAGCGGAGGAAAATATGAAAAATAATCTTCTTCTCAAGACCTTATTATTGTTGGCAGGTTGAAGTTCAGGAGAGGTTATGTATTCAGAGATTCAGAGAGGTTATGTAATTTACTTGGGGTCATATACATTGTAAGTTGGTTTATCTTCAAATTCATATTTTCCCACTTACCATACTTTCTCCCATATTATGTGTCATTGGGCATAGAGGTATTAGCAAAAAAAAGCTAACTTATGAACTTTCCTATTTTTATCATATTGTGAAGATTTAATAGAAAGTGCTTTAATTTTATTTTGTTTTTAGACCAATGAAATAAACGACTAAGAATATCAAATGTTGCCATATGTTAAAATTATATTTAAGGAGTTTTGTTTAAAAGCACTTAAATTTTATTCTAATGCACAGGTATATATGTATGTATAGATATATATATATAGTAAATGGAATTTAAAACTATAAAAATGGAATATATTTCTAGGAGTTATATTTGAGGTTTTTCTTCTTTTTCCTCCTTCATAAAAGCACTAATTTTCCATGACTCTGCAGATATCCAGAAAAATCTGTTCACTACTTGAAAAAGAATAAAATGTTTGTGATGTGGTAAATACACTCGGAGTTTGCTAGATGGTGCTGCAACATATGTTTGTAATGTTCTACTAAAGATGTCTGTTTGAATAGGATGTTTTCTTGCAATAATAAATATTCAGATCTATATTGATACTTGAGATCTTTTTATTAAGATATATGCACTATTTAAAGAAACAAAAGTTTGCTACCTTCTCAGCCCCTACCTAGATTTCACCCTCCCAGTTTATAAATTTAGGCTATATTTAACCAATTAGATTTTTATATTTACAGAATATTTTAACATATAGACAAGGCTCAAGAGGCCACTGCAAAATAGCAAAGTTTAATCTCTAACACTGTTTTTTGGAATTAAAGTGTGGGCTGCACATAGTGACATCCTTCCAAAGAGTAAAGTATGGAAAGGGGCGGGGGGAAAGAAGTAGAAGAACAAAGAGTAACTTTACAGTAGAAAAACTTGACAAACACTCTCAGCCAGGTGATCGAGATCCATGTGATAATCATGTTAATAATATGTATTCTTGATTTCATGTGATAAATTGGCAATTTACCTCTGTGGTCTTCCTCCCCCAAACTCATAACCCTAGTCTAATCATGAGAAAATCATCTGAAAACCCGATTGTGGGGCATTCCGCAAGATACCCAACCAGTACTCCTCAAAACTGCAAATTCATCAAAAACAAGGAAAGTCTGAGAAACTATCACAGCTAAGAGGACATGACAAGTAAATGAAATGGAATATCTTGAATGGGATCTTAGAAAAGGAAATTGTGTAAAAAAAAAGGAAATCTGAATAAAATATAGACTTTAGTTAATAATGATGCATCAGTATTAGTTCATTAATTGTGACAAATGTGCTAATATGAGATGTTAATAATAGGATAAATTGCATGTGGAGGATATGAGAACTCTTTGCACTTTCTTTGCAATTTTTCCTTAAAACTAAAAGAGTTCAAAAAATAAAGTTTACTTTTTAAAAAACCCATCTACAAAGTAGAAGAAAGTATTTACCACTCATATATCTGACTCTCTCTCTTTCTCTCTATCCATGCAGAATTTATAAATAACAACTGTAAATCAATAAGCAAAATACAGACAACTCAACAGAAAAATAGGCAAAAAGTTTGAATAGTTAATTCACAAAAGAGGACATTCACATAGCTAATAAACATATGAAATGGTGTTCAATCTCATTTATCATCAAGAAAATGCAAATTCAAGACACAATTAAATACCACAATACACTCACTAGAATGGCCAAAATTAAAAAGATGGACTATACCAGCTATTGGTATATGACTTTTACATTCAGCTGATGGGGGTATAAATTGATACCTCCACTTTAGAAAATTGTTTAGCAGCATTCAGCAAAGCTGACCATATGCATAACCTATGACATTGCAATTCCACTCTATGTATGTTGCCATCAGAAATGCTTACATATGTGCAATAAACATGTAAAAGGTTTATAAGCAGCACTATTCTAGTGGCCCAAAGCTACAAGGAGTTCAATGTCCGTAACAGTAAAGTAGATAAATTGTAGCACATTCAGACAATGAAATACTATGCAGTGATAAAAATGAATGAACTATTTCTATACCCATCTCACAAACCTATTTAGCAAAAGTACACAAATATCACTTAGTGTATGATTTCAGTTATATAAATTTGAAAATTAGGGACATCTGATAATCTATGGATTTAGAAGTCAAAGTAGTGATTATCATTGGGCAGATGTTGGGCAGAAAACTAGAGAGAGAATGAAGGATACTGGGGATACTCTCTTATCTGAATGGTAGTTACATGGGTTCATTCATTTTGCAAAATAACATTAAGCTGTACTTACACGACTTGAGCACTTTTCTGTATGTGTTTTGCTTTAAATTCATGTAAGTGGAACTAGAAAAAACACTACCATGCTGATTCTGACATCCAAAATATTAAATTCTTTAACAATTAGTTATCTGGTTACAAGCATGAAGAACAGGCAAAGCATAGGACATATTTCTAACCTCAACCCTTCATTAAAAATAGAAGCAATTGCCTTAAAATAATCTTTAAACCTTAAACTAAAAATATTCCCTGAAATTTTATTAAAAACAATCAATAGTTTAGCTTAACTAGTAAAGAATGTCTGCCTTGAGCATTATGCTCTTTTAAGATCTATCTGTGTAGAATCAAATTGACAATAGCAATTCGAAAGATTAGATAGGAAACTTAGGGGGCAGTGTTGTTGTCGTTGTAACGTGCCATCGAGTTGGTTCTGACTCATAGCGACCCTATGTATCACAGAACGAAAAAGTGCCCGGTCCTGCGCCATGCTCACAATCATTGTTATGCTTGAGCCCACTGTTGCAGCCACTGTGTCAATCCATCTCGTTGAGGGTCTTCCTTTTTTTTGCTGACCCTGTACTTTACCAAGCATGATGTCCTTCCCCAGGGACTGATGCCTTCTGACGACATGTCCAAAGTATGTGAGACATAGTATCGCCATCCTTGCTTCTAAGGAGCATTCTGGTTGTACTTCTTCCAGGACAGACTTGTCCGTTCTTTTGGCAGTCCAGGGTGTATTCAGTATTCTTCGCCCACACCACAAATCAAAGGCGTCAGTTCTTCCGTCTTCCTTATGTTAATGTGGGAGGAACAACTCAGGAAAGGAGTGTGCTATTGGCTGCACAACTGGAAGAATGTGAACAATGTTACTGAAATGTACATGTAGAAACTTGAATTGGTGTATGTTTTTGCTGTGAATATTCTCAACAACCAAAAATAAATAAAGTATTTTAAAAAATCATGAACAAGCTCTTTTTAAACAGTTGGAAATTTTACATCATCTTTTTTCTCCTTGAATTCATATTTCCATTGTACTTCTACTGCTGAATTGTACTCTAATGTAATATGTTTTCATGCTTTCAAGTCTTTGCTAATCATTTTATCATTTTTTTCTGCTATAAAAACATGTAATAAATTAAAAAAAAATGGAAGCAACTAACTTTGTAGTCATTTAATCAGTCCTCTTATTTTCCAAAACTTAAACAAAGCCCAGATAATTTTTTTTATCAAAAGAATGAAAGAGTACTTGATATGTAACTAGTGAGATCTTATCTGAATATCATTCCATCCATAATTCTTCAGGCTTTGTGAGGCTTCATGTGGTATATGACTGATGTCTGGTTGTTTTATGGTAAATTTCTTTTCTGGAAGGGGAGTGTGCTCTCTCTTCATGAAAGGTAAATGCTGGTATTGCCAATGCACTTAAATGTGAAGGGAAATAATTAAGCAACTGCCCAGTCTTCAGTTTTTGCTTTGCTGTTGTTTAATCTCCCAAGATTTCTCAGTAAGGAGGACCAAGAGTTTATCTGAACCATCTATATTTGTTTAAATAGATGGTAAACAACAGGGGAAAAAAATCTCCATTATCCTTAGATGAAATGATAAACTACATCTTGAATACCAGAAACTATGACGAAACTGAACTTTTAAAAAAATAATTATACTATTTTGTCTAATGAGTACAGTCCATTAACCTTTTGTATTGCCTAAATATTTCTGAAATAGCAATTTTCCTTTTCATGTGTATTGGGATTATTTTTTCTGCTATGTTTTAATCTTCCCTGTGTTTAGCTTCATACAGACAGACATCCATAATATGCATATAGGTATAATTTCATAGCATTCCCTGTGTCTTCCCCATGGCCTATAACCCTTGAAGTTAGGCTTGTCTTAAATTTAAGTAGTCAGATTTGGTAACCTCCTTTCTGATTCAAACTGAAAGAATTTCCTTGGACAAATATAATTATTAACCTACTCAATTTTTTAAAAAAATCATCATCCCTAATTAGTGTTTTAACTTTTGGGATATTTTCATCTTTAAGATTTCCATATTAAATACAAAGCCTCTTGGGTGGGTGCAAGTTGAAGCTACGTTCAGCTAATGACTTAGATAACAGGAAGGTGCAACCTAAATAGGATGAGTGCAGGAACGGGAAGATTATAGAAGGGGGAGAGGTTGAAAAATAAGTGTGTCAAAATAGTCTCTCACAAACCCTGCTCACACACACTCACCATATGTTTCAATTTATTAAAATTAAATCCCTCTTATTATAGCTAAAAGCACGCTCTTCATTCTAAAACCCCAGAAGAAATGGAGAAAAGTTGTGCTTATTTACTAAGACAATTTCTGAGGCGAAATCTACTATGAGAACCTTGCTTTCTTTTACACAATCTAAATCCATCTCTGTTTTCCTCTGCGGCCCTATTTTTGACTCATCAGTCGGCTTCACTGCCCTCTTCTGAATCAGTATGGGTTTTATTAATGTAAAACTGTTGCTTAGTCATTTTCCTTTTCTGAATTACTCCCATAAGCTTCGCTATATGAGACATTCAATATGTTATAGGCTATAGATTTCACAGTCCTCAAATAGGAAATTGCATATTTCAAAAAAGCCATTCTTTGTGGGAAATAATTGTTACAATGTTATAATGATCACTTCTAGACAGAAGGAGACCATGCCTTCTTGTCATATTCCTGAAACCTCTCAGAGGTTTCAATATCCAAATAAAGAAAAAAAAAAGAATGTTAGAAAAGAAACTGAGCATATATCAAGTCTACCCTGCTCTTAAAAATTACAGATGAGGAAACTGAGGGATCTTCTAAACATATCAAGTTTTAAATGAAAAGCCTAGGACCTTGCCTTGCAGAAACAATTCTTCAAATGTTAGTTTGTGGTGAGTAAGAATCATTCAGTTTTTCCATCTTTGCCAAGCGGATAGTTCATTGTTCAGCTGAGCTGACAGAACAGATGAAGGCGAAACAGGCAATACTCAGGAGCACAGTTACTGATAAATAATTACAACAAGGACATTACAATTATTTAATTAAAATCTGTGCATGGGGAGAGATTATGAGTCTTTCAGCTTGCTACCTCATTTAGATGATACCAGTCATTAACCAATTTAGCTGGAGTCAGCGACTAAATGTCCACATGCTCCACTTTATCGCCAAAACCTGTGCAGTCAGCAGCCATGGCTGCACGCTCCGGCTCAGCTGCTGGTGAACAAAGGCACGCTCCCTAATAGCTTCAGGAGACACTTGGACGTCTTAACTACCCGTAACTGTCCCATAAAGCTTCTCTGGGATTCTGAAGGATTTCTTTTGAAACACAGTGTCCAGAAATTTTGGTGGTATTTACTCTTATTAAGAACATTTTAAAACCTCTGCCAAAGAATAGAAATCTTCAGAATAGAGGTTTGTCTGAAGCTTCATGTAAAAAGGTTTCTCTTTTGATACATGGAAAGGAACTGGTTTTAAGAGGGGGGTGGGGGTCATCTCTATGGCATTCCTACTCCACCAACCCCAAAGACAACTCTGTAGTAAGACTCCAGGTTACCAATGACTCAATCTTCACATGGAAATTAAAATCCCCCTGTGGCGCAATGTTAAAGCACTCAGCTGCTAACCAAAAAGTCAAGGTCAGTGGTTCAAATCCACCAGTGGCTCCACGGAAGAAAATACCTGGTAATCTGCTTCCATAAAGAGTTAAGCCTAGGAAACCCTATGGGGCAGTTCTACTCTGTCCTATAGGGTCGCTATGAGTTGGAATAGACTCGAGAGCACACACAACAACAACAAGCAGAAAAAGCTCTTCAGTTCCTACTAAAATAATAATAATAATAAAACAACTATCATCTTACTACAGAAGAGACAACTGGGACAAAGGAGATAAGAGAGAGAAACACTGGTCTTAATTTGTTATTGGGGTTCTCTCTCTCCTCTCTGCTCTCTCTCCTGTTCTTTATTTATTTTGATTTTACTTTGCAAGTCATTCATCTGACTCTGCTCTCGCTGTCTCTCTCCTAATATTTATTTTGATTTTACCTTGCAAGTCATTCGTTTGACTCTGTTATGGCCCAATTCTGTAGATTCACCTAGTTTCTAAAAATGTAACAAATTACTCTGTTTCTGAAATAGTTTGAAGTAGGACATCCTGACAAATCAAAAAAGTCACAATGCCCAAGAAACTAAGACAGCTTGAGTTGTGGTCAAGTTGAAAATTTAATAAAAATAAAAGTATGATTCCTGGGCACCAGACTACTTTTTTGAAAGTCTAATAATATACAGTACAGCCAAGGCCACCCAAACTGGTGGGTTATCTCTGGGAACTTGAGAATGAATAACAATTCAAAATTTTGTGCAATTTTAGGTAGGACAGCTCTCTCCTCTTACAATGCTTCCCCCAAAATATAAATTTCAGGAACACTAAATGTTCCAGATATGGTGCAACGCAAAGAAAACCAAATAGACAAATACACCCTTGTAAGACTTCCTTTGTTTAACCCCCTTCCTTGACATAGGAGGATGACTATACATCTCCAAAGAATTAGATCCGGAATAAGTAGGAAAGGGTCTACTAGACAACTTTTTAGGATCTGTTTTAATAATTACTTATTAATATGTGTGTTCATATTTCTTTCCTCATAAATTACTTTTTATATAACAATTTACCTTTCCTCATCCTCTCTGTTTAATGCAGGCTCTGATACAGCCACTAGTCCTACTTCCAGGGACCAGTCTTAATTTCTGTCTCAGGGCTTTAACCCTTGCTTTTCCCTCTGTCTGGAATGACCACTCCCTATTCTTACAGATCTTTGAATTTTTAGTTCCGTTTTGTCATTCAGATATTAGATTAAACATCGTCTCAGAAAGGCCCTTTCTTACCACTCTATTTAACGTAGGCAGCTATCTGTTATTTCCCATCATAGAACTTATCAATGTTTTTAATTGTATAAGTATTTATTGTATTACCTGTATAGTGACTGCCACTCTGTGTAGACTATATACTCCATGAATAGAGGGAACAAGTTGGTCTTAAAGCATTATTGTAGTCCCATTGTCTGGCATAGTGCAGGCAGGCAGGCGGGCAGGCAGGCAGGCAGACAGGAAAAAAGGAAGAAAGGGCAAAAAAAAGGAAGGAAAGAAGGAAAGATGGAAAAAAGGAAGGCAGGGAGGGAGGGAAGGAGGGAAGGAAAGGACAGAGGAATGGAGGAAGTCACAATCTGGAAGTAATAAACAGAAAGTTTCACTTAAATAACTTTCTTCTTTGTTTTACCTTCTGTTATGAGTTTGTTACATTATTGACTGGTGGGTAAATGTGGTTGACGAATGTTGTCAAAATCTTTGTGCACCGTCATGCAATTTTCTTCTTTACTCCTACAATGAGTTTTGCTTGTTTCCTTTTCTTATTTTCTTTTGATTTTTTTGGTACATTATTCTATTGAATCTCATTCTGGTTATTTCTGACCACCCTCTAATTAAATTTTGTTGTTGTTAGGTGCTGTTGAGTTGGTTCTGACTCATAGTAACCTTTTGTGCAGCAGAATGAAACACTGCCCAGTTCTGCTCTATAGTATCAATCATTGCTATGTTTGGGCCCACTGTTGCAGCCACTGGGTCAATCCATTTCGTTGAAGATCTTCGTCTTTTTCACTGACCCTCTTCTTTACCAAGCATGATGTCCTTCTCCAGGGACTGGTCCCTCCTGATAACATGTGCAAAGTACTTCAGACGAAGTCTCGCCATCCTAACTTCTAAGGAGCATTCTGGCTGTACAACAGACTTGTTGGTTCTTTTGGAAGTTCATATAGTCAATATTTTTCACCAGCACCGTAATTCAAAGGCATCAATTCTTCTTCGTCTTCCTTATTCATTGTCCAGCTTTTGCATGCAAATGAGACACTTGAAAATACCATGGCTTGGTCAGGTGCACCTTAGTCCTCAAAATGACATCTTTTTGTCTTAACACTTTACAAAGGTCTTTTGCAGAAGATTTGCTCAATGCAATACGTCCCTTGATTTCTTGACTGCTGCTTCCATGGGTGTAAAATGAAATCCTTGACAACTTCAATCTTTTCTCCATTTATCGTGATGTTGCTCATTGGTCCAAATGTGAGGATTTTTACTTTATGCTGAAGTGCAATCCACATTGAAGGCTATATCTTTGACCTTTATCAGTAAGTGCTTCAAGTCCCCTTTGCTTTCAGCAAACAAGGTTGTGTCATCAGGATATTACAGGTTGTTAATTAGTCTTCCTCCAATCCTGATGCCGTGTTCTTCCTCATATAGTCCAGCTTCTCCGATTTTTTGGTCAGCATACAGATTGTATGAGTATGGTGAAAGTATGCAACCTTTTCCTGATTTTAAACCACGGAGTATCCCCTTGTTGTGTTCCAACGACTACGTCTTGGTGTATGTAGAGGTTCTGCATGAGCAGAATTAAATGTTCCAGAATTCCCATCCTCTGCAATGTTATGCATAGTTTGTTATGATCCACACAGTCAAGTGCTTTTGCATAGTCAATAAAACACAGGTAAACATCTTTCTAATATTCTCTGCTTTCAGCCAAGATCCATCTAACATCAGCAATGATATCCATAGTTCCATGTCCTCTTCTGAATCTGGCTTGAATTTCTGGCAATTCCCTGTCGATGTATTTTGCTGCAATCGTTTTTTAATTATCTTCAGCACAACTTTACTTGTGTGTGATAATAATGATATTGTTCAATAATTTCCACATTCTGTTGGACCACCTTTCTTTGGAATGGGCACAAATATGGATCTCTTCCAGTCTATTGGCCAAGTAGCTATCTTCCAAATTTCTTGGCATGGATGAGCAAGCACTTCCAGCATTGCATCAGTTTGTCGAAACATCTCATTTGGTATTCTATCAATTCCTGAAGTCTTGTTTTTCACCAGTGCCTTCAGTGCAGGTTGGTCTTCCTCTTTCAGTACCATTGGTTCTTGATCATATGCTACCTCCTGAAATGGTTGAACGTCGACCTATTCTTTTTGGTACAGCGACTCTGTGTATTCCTTCCATCTTCTTTTGATGCTTCCTGTTCGTTCAACATTTTGCCCATAGAATTCTTCAATATTACAGCTCGAGGCCTCAATTTTTTCTTCAGTTCTTTCTGCTTGAGAAATGCCAAGCATGTTCTTCCCTTTGGTTTTGTAATTCCAGGTCTTTGCACATTTTATTATACTTTCTTTTCTCAAGCCACCCTTTGAAATCTTCTGTTCAGCTCTTTTACTTTATCACTTATTTTATTTGCTTTAGCTGTTCTATGTTCAAGAGCAAGTTTCAGACTCTCTTTTAATATCCGTTTTGGTCTTTTCTTTCTTTCCTGTCTTTTTAATCATCTTTTGGTTTCTTCATGCACGATGCCCTGACTGTCATTCCACGATGCATCTGGGCTTCGGTCATTAGTGTTCAATTCGTCAAAAAATTCTTGAGATGTCTCTAAATTCAGGTGGGATATACTCAAGGTCATATTTTGGCTTTCGTGGACTTGTTTTAATTTTATTGAGCTTCAACTTGAACTTGCATATGAGCAATTGATGGTCTGTTCCAAAGTCGGCCCCTGGCCTGGTTCTGACTGATGATCTTGCGCTTCTCTATCGTCTCTTCCCACAGATGTAGTCGATTTGATTCTTGTATATTCCATTCAGTGATGTCTATGTGTACAGTTGCCATTTATGCTGCTGAAAAAAGATATTTGCAGTGAATAAGTCGTTGGTCTTGCAAAATTCTATCATACAATCTCTAGCTTCATTTCTATTACCAAGGCCATATTTTCCAACTACTGATCCTTCTTCTTTGTTTTCAACTTTTGCATTCCAGTCACCAGTAATTATCAATGCATCTTGATTGCATGTTTGAACAATTTCAAACTGCAGAAGTTGGTAAAAATCTTCAATTTTCTCAGCTTTGGCATTAGTGGTTCATGTGTAAATTTGAATAATAATCATGTTAACTGGTCTTCCTTGTAGGCATGTGGATATTATAGTATCACTGACAGTGTTGTACTTCAGGATAGATCTTGAAATGTTCTTTTTGACAATGAATGTTCTTTTTGATGATGCCATTCCTCTTCAATTTGTCATTCCCAGCATAGTAGACCATATGATTGTCCAATTCAGCATGGCCAGTACCAATCCATTTTAGCTCACTAATGCCTAGGATATAGATCTCAATGCGGTCCATTTCATTTTTGAGGACTTCCAATTTTCCTAGATTCATACTTTATACATTCCATGTTCCAATTATTAATGGTGTTTGCAGCTGTTTCTTCTTAGTTTGAGAAATTATAATGACATAGTATGATTTGTAATTTGAAATCTATCTCTATAAAATATTAAAATATACTATCATCTTAACTTCTCTTAATTTTTCTTATTTCTTTCTTTATTTTATTGAGATTTTGATCTCTATCACTTAGGGATATTTTCCTGAAAAAAAAATAAAAAAACTCAACTCATCATCTAATTTAAAATTATCAAATTAATCATTATATGATCCATCTTATGAGATTACTTTCTGCAATAAACAAAGTTAAATACAATTTGCTAGTAATTAACCTGTTGTACAGGTTTTTTAATTGTTAGATATTTTTCTCTAGTAAAATTGGCAAATACCACTTAATGTAAGAAAAAAAATAAAGATCTTTCCCAATTTGTTTATTTGCCCACTGTACAATAACCCTAAAACTGCATTGATTAGCATGAGTAAATTTTGTTACTACGTAATAAAATAACTAACAAGTCTTGGACAATATTTTGTTTATGTTCAATTAAGGTTATGTGTTATTCTACCTGAAGCAAGGTGTTCTGAAATCTTGAAAATGTGCTTAGCCAAATCCTGGGATTGGCATCCTCAGCAAATTTATTCAGAAACTGTTTAGAGTTCTTTGCTTCAGTGCCTATATTGTATTGCAAAATAACTAACTTATTTGTAAGGAGATTGTGCATAGCACGAGGTCTGCAAAAAATACTGTTTTCCTGTTCATATTACTGTAATTTGGTTATGAATAGATTAACACTGTTGTTATTGTTAATTGCCATAGAGTAGTCTCTGATTATGGCAAATTTATGTATAACAGAACAAAATGTTTGCCCACTCCTGTGCCACTTTCATGATCTTTGATATGTTTGAGCCCATTATTGTGGATATTGTGTCAATCTGTCTCTATGAGGGTTTACCTCAGGGCTTTGAACTGGTTTGTTCCAATTCAAACCCCTGCAGAGAATTTGCATTTCCAACAAATTCCCTGCTGAAAATTTGCATTTCCACCTCAGATTTACAGAGTCAGAATCTGCATTTTAACAAGATCCCCAGATGAGTTTTATATATAACTTCCTGGGAACTTGTTTGAATGAGCTGGTTTGAAGCCCTGGTTTACCCTGTTTTCACCAATCTTCTAGTTTACCAAACATGCACTTTTCTAGCAATTAGTCTTTCCTGATGACATGCCCAAAGTAAGCAAGACGAAGTTTCACCGTTCTCCTTTCTAAGGAGCATTTTGGTTGTAAGACTGATTTGTTTGTTCTTCAGGCAGTGCGTGGTATATTCAATATTTTTTGCCAGTACTACAATTCAGACGCATCAATTTTTCTGTCTTCTTTTTTCATTGTCCAGCTTTCACATGCATACTAGATGATTGAAAAGATCATGGCTTGGGTCAGACACACCTTAGACATCAAAGTGACATTGTTGCCAGGGTCTTCTGCCCAACCTGGGCAGCCCCTATGAGTTTCTTGCCTTCTACTGACCAAGAATGACCAGGAGAGACTCAAGTTTTCTGCACGAACAAAGCTTTATTGAGCAAAAGTAGCTTGTGAGTGGAGACAAAGAGGGACAATACAATGCTACCCGAATAAAGGATCGGCTGGGGCTTAAGGTTTTTAGGCGGGAAAAGTCATCATCTTTATTCATAAAAGAGGCGGGGGTATGAAGATTAGGTGCCTGCGCAAGAGGTAATTCAAGATGGAACCCCTAACAAAGGCTCCTGGGACTGGATGGCAGGACTTATGGTTGGTGCGCCTGCGCGGTTCCCCCATGGTGCTGGCTTGATTCCTGTTGCGGGTCTGCCCGGTCACCTTATGGATGTCTGCACATGTTCCAGAGATCAGATCAGGCGGATTCTTTTGAAAAACGTCTTATCAAGGAAATACATTGAGAGCTGAGTGGGTTGTTCTTTCATTATTGCATGTTCCAAAATAATGGGTTTTGTGTCATTAGTTAAGCACATGTTTTTAGTTCAGGGTGCTTTGCCTAGGCGCTCAGTCTCTTTTACCTTTCCCTATCTCAACATCTTTGCTTTTTAAAACTTTAAAGAGGTCTTTTACAGCAGTTTTGTCCAATGCAATACACTTGCTTCCATTGGGGTTAATATTAACACTGTTCCTTGGCATTTACTGTCTCACTACGCCATTCAAGCTATAGCTCAAACACTTGAAACTAAAACACTGATTTAGTTTATGCCACGCAACTTAGAATTTTTTAAACCACAAAGTTGATCATACACTGTTGCTTTAAATACTATTTATATCAAAGTTGTTGCTGCCTTTATGGGGAGTGACTTGGCAAGCTGAGAAAGCTGGACAACTTGTCCAACAACTTGTGTGTTAGGTTTATGATTTTGTTTGGAGTTTCATGCATTCCTGGAGCAGTACTATTTATACGTAAGAACAAAAGCAGTACTAGAGCCAAGTAAACATTTTTCCAGTTATCCACTATTTAGAATTTCCTACATGATAACCTCTGGCCAGAGATATGGATATTAAAGTTGGCTTAAATGTTTTATTTTGTAATTTTAATCAAATAATTTAAGGAAGGAAAAACACACACACAGGAAATAATAAAACACAAAATAGCACTAGAAAGTCAAACTCACAACTTTACCCTGCACGTTAGTATTTCTGGATTGTCTCATCTCTCACCTTGTGGAGATGGTGGACATCATGAGAAGAGCAGTATTTTCTCATTTCTGTTTGTATTCCTGAAGTTCCTCCTTGGAGTATTATCCCTACTAAGTACTCATTCAACATTTCTTGAAAAGAATTTAATTTAATGTCGCTCTGTTGTGAATGACCAACTTTAAAAATGCGTAAGATATTTAATAATCTGAAACTTTTAAAGTCAAAACTCATTAAGGCTATCAAGACCCTATAAAATATTAGGATACATATCCAAACCTTGTTCTGAAAACATTCATCCATGTTATGTTTCCACTCTAATCCAATTGTACAATAGAAACAAGCTTTTCCTTCCAGACAGTCCGTCCAGGACTTGTACCCCTTTCTGAAATAGTACCATTTTGGAAGCTTGTGAGATTAGACTTAACTAACATGCAAGAGATTAGCTGAGCCAGCAACAAACAGCCTATGTCCTCCTAAAAACTTTTAACAAAAATAAGCAGCAGAAACAGCTGGAAAAATGTAGCACAGTGGGCCTCTAACAGAAGAAATGGCGTTATAGTTTCTGAAATATCACCATCAAGTTTAGCTTCTCAGCTTGGGCTGGATTCTCCTTAATGACGTAACCTCATGGGAGATGATGTTAGTTCACCTTCTTCGTGCAATCAGTACATGGTTGTTAAAGACCTTTAAATCTAATGTGCACTGACTTCTTCAACATTTGCTCTCACTGATGGTTTCCAATTTCTTCTGTATCAAATGGTGACCTTAACATTTTAACTCCCGAATATAACTATTAGAATTAAGCTGACATGATAAATGACCATTCTTTTCACCGGGATCATATTTTTATTTCTCAGGGGTTCCATTGGTAGTTTGGTGTTTTCAGTTTGCCTTTTATTTCTCCTTATTAATGCTCATTTCATTGTTAATTTGCTTCCCCTAAAACAGAAGAGGAAATCCTAAAATAATTTCTGAACTTCATGGTTTAGTACTACTGACCAGCTCCTTTGATAATGACTTTTCTTCAAAATTAATTTAGGTTAAACATATAGGACTGTTTCTACGCATGATTACCTAAAACTTCTTTGTCTTACACATTTGTAAATTCTCCATTTACCCTATCCTGCCCAGTCCTACGGTTCTCAAAATTAGCCCAACTATTTTAAAATTTCTTTATGATTTATATACCTGTCAAATTTTTTTCCTCTAGCGCTGAGTCTCATCATAGATTAGTTTCCCAGTTTATTTCCTGTGCAGGTTTACCTCTGCCACCTGATACCAAACGTGTCTGAATCAGAGTTTATTCTCTCCAGGCACGGTTATCCCTAAGCTTTGTATCCTTGATTATCATCAGTGAAAGAACAGCCCTGTCCTAGCTCATGACAATAAAATATTAAAATTCATTCCACAGTTATGTCCACATAAATTATCTATGCTGTCTGTTGGTGGTGGTGGTTGTTGCCGTCAGGTCAGTTCTAACTCATGGCAACCCCAAGCGTTATACTGCTCCATCGGGTTTTCTTGATTGTAATCCTTATGGATGCAGATTGCCAGGTCTTTTCTTCTGCAGTACCACTGGGTGTGTTCAAACTGCCAACCTTTAAGTTAGCAGTCAAATGTAAACGATTTGTGCCACCTAGGGACCTTTCTATGCAGCCTAAAGGATTATTTTTCATTTACCAAGATTTTAGCAACTCTCACATTTGGTGTTTAGTCTGCATATCCATCAATTGCTTTAACTCAATTTGTAGCCATTTGCTTGTCTAAATAAACTTGAAATACAACTAAAAGATAGTCAGATAAGTGTTTTTATGTTAATGAGAATTTATTTAATGTATAATAAAGACTTTCCAGTGTTTGAAGGACTAAGTGCTACCATCACAAACTAAACTAAGCTATTTCCTAAATTATTAATCTGCTTCCATTTAGGTGTCATTCATAGAACATTTTGTAATGTAAAACAATTGTGACTGTTGTATGCTCATTAAATTTTACTGAAAGAATTCTAGCATTTTCTAAGTGTCTAATACACTTCCAAAACTGGCTTATTTAACTTGACAAACATAGGCCGATATATATTAAGCTATTTTGAAAATAATGGAAAAAATCTTATTAATAGCTGTTTTCTCTTGTGGGGTGTGGTGAATAGTAATTTAGGGCAAGTGAGAACAAAGCAATTTAATATTTCCCTTATTAGTGCCTTTGACCTACTAGTTTGAAGGTCTCTGTAACACCCTTCAGCTTTTTCCTCAGCATAGAGTAATAGTTGCTAGGAGCTTGCCAAAAAAGTTTTCCATTTTACTGTTAGGTTATACCTGTATCTTTTTTAGGTATTTATATCTATATATATATAATTCATGTCTCCAAGGAGAGGAAATATTATACATAGATATAGGTATAGATATAGATCCACCATCCATCTGTCAGTTTATCATACTGTGGTGGCTTGCATGCTGCTGTGATTCTGGAAGCTATGCCAGTGGTCTTTCAAATACCAGCAGGGTGACCCATCGTAGACAGGTTCCAGCAAAGCTTCCAGACTAAGACAGACTAGGAAGAATGGCCTGATCATCTACTTCTGAAAATTAGCCAATGAAAACCTATGGATTGCAACGAATTATTGTCTGACATAGTGCGAGAAGATGAGTCTCCTGGGTTGGAAGGCACTCAAAATACAAATGCACTCAAGCATACCAACGATTGTGAAGATGGCACAGGACCTGGCAATGTTTCCTTGTGTTATACATGGGGTCGCCATGAGTTGGAGCCAACTTGATGGCAGCTAACGATGACAACAATAAGTATAGATATAGGGTTGCGATGAGTAGGAATCAACTCAGGGACACACAACAACAACTTAAGTATAGCTATACATATAAGTATAAATGTAGATATACAGATACATACTCCTGAACTGCTTGCATAGAAATAAAGTTTCTGCCAAAGCACAAACCAAAGAAACTAAACCCACTGCCATCGAGTAGAATTCTAACTCATAGCGACCCTATAGGACAGAGTAGAATTGCCCCATGGGGTTTCCAAGGCTGTAAATCTCTACAGAAGCAGACTGCCACATCTTTCTCCCAAGGAGTGGCTGGTGGGTTTGAAATGTCCACCTTTCAGTTAGCAGCCGAGCACTTAACCATTGTACCACCAGGGATCCTCAAAAAACAACCAAACCCATTGTCATCAAGTCAATTCCAACTCATACTACACTATAGGACAGAGTAGAACTGCCCCATAGGGTTTCCAACACTGTCATCTTCATGGAAGCAGACTGCCACATCTTTCTCCAGTGGAGCGTCTGGTGATTTTGAACCACTGACCTTTTGGTTAGCAGCCCAGCACTTATCCACTGCGCCAGGACTTCTGCTGAAGTGACACCTAATATTCTCTTGCTAAAAGGGTGAATTTCAATTGATTTACTGTTGACTTACTGAGTACTGTTGCTGTACCTAGTTGTTATGGATTGAATTGTGTCAAATAAACTCTTACTATAAAAATGTGCATCCCCAAAAAATGTGTGCTGTCAATCCTAACTCTATGCTTGTGGTTATACTCCCATTTGAAATGAGTTGTCTTTGTAAATAAGGCAGGATTAGTGTAGGGTGTATCTTGAGTCAGTTTCTTACAAGATATAAAAGGAGCAGATTAAACAAGCAGAGATGAGGGAAGATAGATGCCAAGCCACATGGAGATCTCCAAGGAACCAGGAAACAGAAGCTGAAGAGACAAGCACCTTCCCTCAGAGCTGACCGACAGAAAGACTGCCTCTAGAACCGGCACCCTGAATTCAGACTTCTAGTGTCCTAAACTGTGAGAAAATAAATTTCTGTTTGTTAAAGCCACGCACTTGTGGTATTTCTGTTATAGCAGCACTAAATAACTAAGATACTAGTGGAAATGGATGTAGAGAGGCAGGTCATTTATGTTACTTTCCTAGTATATGAACAAAATCCTTGATATTTAGTTTCTTTCCACATAAATTTTCTCTTGATTGAAGTTGATATCACTCCAAGGAATGATGCCCTCTAAGATGATCTTGTGTACTGCATCTTTGTGTCTGATGATTAGAAGCAGATATTACCTTTATTAAACCCAGTATGACCATTGGCTTTGACTTACTCGTGTAGGTCACCTCTCATGATGCAGACCTTCCCTTTGTCTTCAACTGTTCTCTGCATTACTCTGTGAAGAAAATAAATCCATGTAAGTATAATTTTGTGGAAATCAAGTAAACTCTTACTATAAAAAGTTTGCAGGAAGTAAACAACTTGATTTCCTTAGGGACTTATCTGAGTCATTTTGAGCTCTTGGCATATGGGTGACTATTTTCACAGAAAAAAGTCAAAGCCAAGTTGAAATAAGGTCCAATAAAAAACTCTTGGATCTGTGAGTCACCAGTTTTGAATACAGTTTTAACTCTACCATTACTTTATTGTGTGAATTTAGATAATCTCTGAAATTTCCTGGATTTAATTTCCTTATTTGTAGCATGAAGTGGTAGGATTAGGTTGTCTAAAATTTTTCTCCAGTATGGAAATCCTTTGATGAGAAAATTCTAAACAGAATGGAAAAAAGGTTGTTTTGCCTTCACTAAATTTCTATTCCCTACTTTGTCTTTTCTCTCTTGAGTTGCCAATTCATTCATACTGTCCAAGACTTCCACTATGTGTAAATTCCCTGCCTGACCCCTGACAAGTCTGAGCTGGTGACTTCTAAACCCTAGCAATGTCTACTTTGCCTTGAAATAGTCCCAACCTCCAATAAATGCTACCTGACATTAAAGCTCTATCCAAATACCGAATCTTCCTTACTGTGATTACCTCCTTCTTTATCTCCTTCACTAGCTCAAGAGAATTTTGCAATAATGCTAATAACCAGTAGTAGCCATTTTCATATACTTCAGTGAGAGTGTAAATTAGTATATAATCTTTATAAAAAGTAAATCAGTAATATGTAACAAGAGGCTTTCCAAATTTTTCATAATCTTTGACCCAAAAATTCAACTTCTAGGACTTTATTTTCAAGAAATATCAGGAGAGGTACAGAAGATAAAAATACAGTAGTATTCTTTGCAGGCAGTGGGATGAAAACAATAGAAATGTCCAAAATACATTATTTGTTAAACAAATTATGGGCGACTCTTACAATGCAATATTATGTAGTAATCAAAATCATGGTTTCAATAATAATAATATGGAAAAAATGTCTTGTTAATGGTAAATAAAAACAATGATCAGGAACTGGATAAGCAGTATGATTCCTAATTGGCAAAATGCAAGAAAGAATACATAAATAAACAAAAATATCAGAATTCCCACAATCCAAAAAATTATTTACTTGTTTGTGAATCTGTCATACCTCTACTAAAACCTAGTATTGTTTTCATCATCTGAACAACAGCAAAAATAACAAACAAAAACAAATTTTAAAGAACTTTTTTGTGTTGATAGCCAGGTATTCCCTTCTGTAAGTCTAAGAAGAGACCAAAAAATTTATGTGTGTTCTGAGTCTTGAAAACCAAGGACATAAATCCAAGAATATAAATTCACAGAGAGAGTTTGTTTACAGATAAGTGTGAAAATCACATAGACACACTGAACTTTGAAAAATACTGTAGTTTCACCCCCTAAGCAGGGATTCTCAACCTCAGCACTATTGACATTTTGGGACAGATAATGCTTTGTTGTGAGGGGGTTGCTCTGTGCATTGTAGGATGTTTAACAATATCCCTTGCCTCTCTCTATCCACTAGATTCCAGTACTCCCTTCCCCCCAATTTATGACAACCAAAAAAATGTTTCCAGATATTATAAAACTTCCCCGGGGGGCTGGAGGTGGGGGAGTGGTCAAGACCCAGCGCTCTAAGGCTGCATTCTCCTAGACTAGGTCTTTTAACAAGTCAGAGATGTTATTAGACTGTTTTTAGCAGTTAAGAAAGTCAAGGGAACCAGATTAAACTAGCTGTTAGAAAAAAGTAGCACTTGCTCCTAACTCCCAAGTAAAGTTCTCAAGTTTCAGCACTGTCTCCTAAGTTACAGCTCCCTCAGGCAGCAGCTGGTGCAGGAGAGCTCAGAGGCAGATCCTGAATAATATCCCCTTTCAGCTTCTAACATCTGACAAGCAGGAATAATCTCAAACACTATTTTTACATCTCTAAATCCACCCCACCACCAGTCCATCATCAATGTAACTGCCAAAGCTCACACATCCCAGCAGGAGCTGTTTGTCCCTATGTGCAAAGTGATGCTTCATAGAGTTATGTATAGCATGTGCTTTGGCCCTTAGCATCTATACTGTTAATTATAATAACAGAATCAACATTACCAAACAAGAAAGCCTCTTTGATCTCCAAAAGTCCATTACTGAATAAATGGCTTCACTGTTTATGAGAAATGGAGTCCTGGTGTTACAGAAGGTCAACATGCCTTTGGCTTTGCGCAAGAGTGTTGCCACACCTTCTAGGTTCTTCCCCTTGAGAAGCTCACAGTGTAATGGAAGATAGAAATAAGCCCCCAGATAACTGCAAATTAAGCAAATCAGCAACCTAAGAGACCAAGTTTTGTAGTGAGGTGTGCTTGGGATGCTGGAAGTCTCTTTTCAATTCTTTTCAGCCCCAGCATTAGGGTATGATTTTAAAACCATTTAAACTGTTTGATTTGGAGGCAAGGCCAAGATGGCAGAGTAGTCAGATGCTTCCGGTGGACCCTCTTACAATAAAAACCTGAAAAAACAAATGAATTGATTACATATAGCAATTTGGGAGCCCTGAACATCAAGGGCAGAGTTGAAGAACCGGACTGAGTGGCAGGGCGAGGGAGAGATGGTTCAGAAGCAGGGAGGAGTTGCCAGACCTGACCCAGCAAGAGCCTGAGCCCTTCAGGCCTGAGCCGCTCAGGGGTGAGCGGTGAGGCAGGCAAGCAGCAGTGCTCGGGAGGTGTGTTTTCTGCACCAGCAGGGACCCAGTGCCAGAGGGTCTACACAGGCATCCAGAACCAGTAAGAAGCAGCCCTGGATTGGCGAAAGATAAGTACTTGCATATGGCCTACCGTGCAGATCAAAAACACCCCCCTTAGAGAAAAAACCTCTCTCCCATTTACCTCCCCACCCCCTGCTCTGCACTGGGTCCCAGACTGGCTTCAGCAATTGCCAATGCCCTTGGGCAGGAAGTAGGATCTGTCACATGCCCAGAACCATTCTCTCGGCCTTGGAGAGTGAACATATTAACAAACAGGGAAAAATAAACTGCCAGCTCCACTAAGCCAGGAACCCAGGGTAAGCACATCTCCTTTGCCTAGGCACAGACATAAGGGATCTATGGACTTTGAGTGCCTTTCCC
>NW_004444032.1:1899603-1901946 GCF_000243295.1 Trichechus manatus latirostris | reverse complement strand
AGAAAGTCACCAAGACATATTATAATCAAACTTGCCAAAACCAAAGATAAAGATAGTATTTTAAGAGCAGGTAGGGATAAACAAAAAGTCATCTACAAAGGAGAGTCAATAAGAATAAGCTCGGACTACTCAGCAGAAACCATGCAGGCAAGAAGGCAATGGGATGACATATATAAAGCATTGAAGGAAAAAAACTGCCAACCAAGAATTACATATCCAGCAAAACTGTCTCTCAACTCTGATGGTGAAATTAGGACATTTCCAGATAAACTGATTTCTACAACCTTATAAGTGATAAGGTATAATACTCTACATATCCTTCTGCAACCTACTTCTTTTGCTCAGTGTTTTTGAAATATTTCCTTGTTGATTTATTTTAACTGTTATATAGAATTGCATTGTAGGAATATATGAAATTTATTGTTCATTTTTCTCTTGATAACCATTTACGTGTTTTTTTTTTTGTTTTTTTTTTAACCTTTACATGTACTGTTGTAGGAATCTTCTAGGGATAGATACCAGAGTACAATTGTTAGGTTTGTACAGTTTCAGCTTTACCAGTTATTAGCAGAATGATTTCTACCAAGTTTGTAACCTTTTATACTCTCACCAGCAAATATGAAAGTACTTGTTGCTTCAAGTTTTGGTCAGCTACTGGGGATGACAGATATTTATCTGCCAATCTCATGAGCAAATAATCCAAGAAGGTGGACTATATGAAGAAGAATGAGGCATCAGGATTGGAGGAAGACTCATTAACAACTTGCTTTATGTAGATGACACAACCTTGCTTGCTGAAAGTGAAGAGGACTTGAAGCACTTACTGATGAAGATTCAAGACTATAGCCTTCAGCATGGATTACATCTCAACTTAAAGAAAACAAAAATTCTCAAAACTGGACCAATAAGCAACGTTATGATAAATGGAGAAAAGACTGAAGTTGTCAAGGCTTTTGTTTTAATTGGCTCCACAATTAACACCCATGGAAGCAGCAGTCAAGAAATCAGACGACGTATTGCATTGGGAAAATCTGCTGCAAAAGACCACTCTACAGTATTGAAAAGTAAAGATGTCAGTTTAAGGACTAAGGTGCCCCTGACCCAAGACATGGTATTTTCAATTGCTTCATATGCATGGGAAAGCTGGACAATGAATAAAGAAGATGGTAGAATTGACACCTTATGGTGCTGGTGAAGAATATTGAATATATCATGGACTGCCAGAAGAATGAACAAATCTGGCTTGGAAGAAGCACAGCCAGAATGCTCCTTAAAAGCAAGAATGGCCAGACTTGGTCTCACATGCTTTGGACATGTGATTCGGAAGGATCAGTCTCTGGAGAAGAACATTATGCATGGTAAAGTAGAGAGTCAGTGAAAAAGAGGAAGACCCTCAAAGAGATGGATTGTCACAGTGCCTGCAACAAGGGGCTCAAGCATGACAATGATTATGAGGATGGCTCAGGACTGGGCAGTGTTTCATTCTGTCGTACATAGGCTCACTATGAGTCTGAACCAACTCCATGGCACCTAATAACAACAGCAACAATCTCATGGGAGTGAAAGCTTGTCGTTTAAAAATTTTGCATTGTCCTGAATAGTGGTAAGTTTGAGTATATTTTCAAATGTGTATTGGCCATTCCAGCTTTCTCTCCTATGAAATGACTTTCTATCACTTGCCTATTTTTCAGTTGTGCTATTTGCTATATTTCCTATTGATTATATGAATTCTTCACGTAGTGTGCATGTTTTCTCATGTTTGTAGTTTGTGTTTTCACTCTCTTTGTGGTCTTTTGATGAAAAGAAGTTCTTAATTTTAATGCAATTCAACGATCAACTTTTTCCGTTATGGTTTGCACTTCTTGAGTCTTGTTTAAGAAATATTTTGCTACTTCTTGCATGAAAGGAGGTAGTATAGCGTAGTGATTTAAAACAGGGGCTCAAGAGCCAGGTTACCTGGGTTTAATTCACGACTCTTCTACTCAGTAGTTCTGTGACCTGGGACAATTTAGTTAACTTTTTTGTGCTCGGTTTCCTCATCTATAAAATGAGAATTGTATTAATAGTACCTACTACACAGGGTAAAGTCAGGAAAGATGTGCATCAGGATTGTATCCTTTCACCATACTTATTCAATCTGTATGCTGAGCAAATAATCTGAGAAGCTGGACTATATGAAGAAGATCTGGGCATCAGGATTGGAGGAAGACTCATCAACAACCTACATTATGCAGATAACACCAGAACCTTGCTTGCTGAAAGTGAAGAGGACTTGAAGCACTTACTGATGAAGATCAAAGACTGCAGCCTTCAGTATGGATTACACCTCAACATAAAGAAAAC
>NW_004444032.1:1881466-1899503 GCF_000243295.1 Trichechus manatus latirostris | reverse complement strand
TCACAAATGGACCAATAAGCAACATCACTATAAATGGAGAAAAGATTGAAGTTGCCAAGGATTTCATTTTACGTGGATCTACAATCAACACCTATGGAAACAGCAGTCAAGAAATCAAATACACGTTGCATTGGGTAAATCTGCTGCAAAAGACCTGTTTAAAGTGTTGAAAAGCAAACATGTCACTTTAGGGACTAAGGTGCACCTGACACAAGCCATAGTGTTTTCAATCACCTCATATGCATGTGGAAGCTAGACAATGAATAAGGAAGATCTAAGAATTGATACCTTTGAATTATGGTGTTGGCGAAGAATATTGAATATACCATGAACTGCCAAAAGAAAGAACAAATCTGTCTTGGAAGAAGTACAGCCAGAATTATGAGGATATATTACGATTATAAGGATGGTGCAGGACCAGTTAGTGTTTCATTCTGTTGTATATAGGGTTGCTAGAGCAGATAACAACAACGTTACACAGGGTTATCATGAGAATTAAATGAGTTGACATATGTAAAAATGCTTAACACAATGCCTGGTATATACTAAGCATTACGTAAGTGTTTGCTAGTATTATTACTTGCATGTTTATTCATCTGGAAATGATCTTTTTATATTATGCCAATATATATTATTTATTGTATATTGTATATTTCTAGAAAACAAATTGTATTTTTGTCCCATGGAGAAAGCCAATTATTAAAGTATCATTTTACTGAATAATCTGTTCTTTCTGCATTGTTTTGTTCATTTTTCAACTGAGTCGATTCTTCAGCTCTGTATTCTACTCCATTGGTCTACATGTTTACCCCTGTGTTTTAATAACTGTATTATAATGTTAATATAAACCTGTTTCCTAGGAAGGTAAATCCCTCTCCCTTGTTATTCTTCTTCAAAATTACTTTAACTATTCTTAGAACTTTGCTCTTAAATATGAGTTTTAGGATTAGTTTGTCAAATTCCACAAAAATCCCTGTGGGTATTTTGATGAAATGGCATTGAATTTATAGATTTTTGGCAGAATTGACATATTTATTATGCTTCTGCCACTATCAATGTGAGCACAAATTACAGCTCCTATTTCCTCACAAGATTCACTTTCAGATAGAAGTCATGCACATATAAGTTTAACTGACAAAACCCCAGTCATATGATCATGTCCTAGCTACAAGAGAAGCTGGGAATTTGAGCTCTGACTGTCTACTTTAGGAAGGTATTAAAGGAAAAGATGGATAGACTAGAAATATAACAAAGATATACTATATATTTAGCCCCCTATATTATTCTAAATATTTATACACCCATTCCTCACTTAGTGACATGGTTAGTTTCCAAAGACCAGGTCGTTATGTAAAAATTGGTGTTATGTGAAAATGGAGGATGACCACCTCAGATCACAAAATGGAGGATGTCTACATCATCACATAACTGCCAAACCACTGACAATCATGGCTCAGCCAAGTTGACACGTAACCTTAATCATCACAGCCAGTGTTACTCTTGCTTTGCACCTTGGTGTTCATTGCTGCCAGATGTACATCGTTTATGCAAAAAATAGTCAGATAGTAGATTTTTAACTATTGTCATAAATGCAAAATATCAGAAAATGAGCTAGTAAGTAAGGAGTGGGTGTAGTTTTATTTCTTCCTTTCAAAATCCTACAAATTTAATTTCTTTTTCTTGTTTAGATGCTTTTGTAAGAAGCTAAAAAAATATTGAACATAAGCAGTAATAATGGACATCCTTGTCTAATTCCTGATCTTAAAGGGAATTATTCTTACTTTTTATCTTTAAATATAATGCACGTCATGGATTTTTTGCTAGATACTGTTTTTCTGGTTAAAAATTTTCTTCTATTTTTAGTTTTCTGAATTTCCTCTTTTTAAAACAATAAAGGAATATGAATTTTATCAAACAGGTTTTATACCTATTAAAATGATCAGTGTTTTCTCTTTTAATTTATTAATATAGTAAATTATATTCTTAGACTTTGTAATGGTAAATAATTCTTTCTTTGCTGAGCAAACACAACTGTGTGTGTGCATGTGTGTGTATGCATATATACACATGCACTCAAACATACATACATACATGCTTAGGAAAGTACATAGACTGTATTTAATACTTTGCTGGATTCCATTTGCTAATGATTTAGTATTTTATTAAAAGTTTTTTTCCTATTCGTAAATAACATTACTTATGATTTTACTCTCTTGTACCGATCTTGGTACCAAGAATATAATAGCCTGAAAAATAAGGTAAAGGAATCATTAGACAAATCCTATACCTCAGATTCCCTTAGCCTGTCCTGCCCTCTCCCTTTGGCCTCTGATATGCAGCCAGAATGACCTAATTCTGCCTGAAGTTTTGGGCTCCTCCCACCATTCCCGAACTTGAAAGAGGCACCACACCACAGGGTGTAGAATGTTGAATTCTACAGCCACAGACTACGGAGCCAGTTGAGGCAACCTGGAAATACAGAGAAGTTAATTCCTTATGGGAAAAGATTTTGATCAGTGGTGAACAAAAGGTGGACTGAAGTCAGACAAAAACAAAAAACAAAAAACCTTTTTTCCTCCGCCACACTAACTACTTGAAAGTAAGTTTACTCTTTTCAACTCCTCCAGAGGCATCCTACAAGACCAAGAGGAAACACCTACTGCTCAATCTGCTGTGACTGTTTTCAACTTGCCTGGAAACACTGACCAGCGTAACAACACACTGACTTGTATTATTTCCCATTCTCATTCTGACTGCCTGAGCTTGTATATCCCAAATAAAGCTTTAGCACTTAATTCTTGCTTCAGACACTGTTTTATCCCAGATAAAGCTTCAGCATTTAATCCTTGCTTCAGAACCTGGGATAAAACAGGACTATCATTCTTTTTCTATTTTCTAGATGGTTTATATAAACCAGTATCTTCCTTGAATATTAGATACAACTCACCAGTAAAACTGTGAGGGGCTTGTCGTTTGGTTTTCTGGTTTTTTGCTGATGTTGTTTCTTTGATTAATTGAGGCTAATTTTCTTAGTTTTTGTAGGTAGATATTTTGGGGGATAGATTTTTTTTTAATTAAACTTTTTATTTTAAGATAACTGTAGATTCACCAGTAGTAGTAGGAAATAATAGAGGTAGATCCCATATACCCTTCACCCAGTTTCCTCAATGGTAACATCTTGCAAAACTATAGTACAATATCACAACCAGAATATTGACAGTGATGCAACCAAGACATAGGATATTCCCATCACCACAAGGATCTTTCATGTTTCACTTTTATAACCATACCTACTTTCCTTAAACTCCCAAACCCTCCTTAAACCCTAGCAGCCACTAATATTGTTTCCATTTCCATAATTTTGTCATTTCAAGAATGGAATCATGTAATATATAACCTTTTAGTACTGATTTTTTTTTCACTCAGCATAAATTTATGGAACCTCAGCCAGGTTGTTGCATGTACCAATAGTTTGTTCCTTTTTATTGCTGAGTAGTAGTCCATAGTACGGGTGTACCAAAATTTGTTTAACTGATGAAGGACATCTAGGTTTCTCCCACTTTGGGGCTATTATGAATAAAGGCACTATAAACATTCATTTAAAATATAATTGCATAAAATATTTCTTCTATATATACTTAAAAACTTCAATTTTTGCATTAGAAAACTCCAGAGGAAAAGCAAAGTCTATTGTGTTTACTTACATTTTGCTTACTGTGTTCTTCTCTCTTGATGCTCCCAAACTCCTTTGTTTATCACTTACTTTCTGTTCAGAGGACTTCTTTTAGCCATTTTTTAGGGTAAGTCTACTGCTGACAGATTCTCTTAGTTTTCCTTTGTCTGAAAATGTCTTGATTTTCCCTTCATTCCTGAAGCATATTTTCACTAGATACAGGATTTTGAGTCTACAGGTCTTTTCTTTTAGCACTTGAAGCATGCGTGCCACTGCCTTCTGGTCTCCATGTCTGATGAGAAACCCACTATCATTCATGTTATTTTTTTCCCTACAGGTAAGATGTCATCTCTTTCTTGCTGCTTTCAAGATTTTTCTTTGTCTTTATTTTTCAGAATTTTGACCATGATGTGTGTCCTAATGTAGATTTGACACAAATGTGTTCTTTTTACTGTTATATATTGACCCTTATTTCTCTAATAAAGTTTTTTGTCTTAAAGCGACTCACTGTGGCTCTTCCACTAAAAAGCATTGGTATATGGTTTTAATCCCAGCTTTTTTTTTCCACTTAGATTTATGTATATAATTTAAATAGCTTTTGAAAAACATCATTTTTTAGTGGCAAAGTCATATTTCATTGCTCATATCTACCATATTAACTTGAAATTTCTATATTGCTAAATATTTGTGTCATTTCTAATTTTTGCTGTTATCTATCATGATCCATTTCTGGTTTATAGATATATGGCTCAGGAAACAGCAAACCCTATCTGCAAAGATCAGATAATAAATATTTTAGGCTTTGCAAACTATATGTCTCTGTTGCAACTATTAAATTTTGCTGTTGTAGCATAAAAGCAGCCATGGAAAATATGTAAATGAAAGAGTATGACTGTGTTCCAATAAAACTCTATTTACAAACACAGGCGAAGAGCCATATTTGTCTCATAGGCCACAGTTAGTGGACTTCTGATATAGTTGTCTACTAAGTCATATGAAAATTATTAAAACTAATAAATGAGTGCAGTAAAAATTCAATTATGAATAAATCTATAACAGTTCATTCTTCGGTACTTTTTATTTTTCCCGTAGTTATTGGATTATTTTATTTCTTCTTTATTCAATTTTGATTATTTACATAATGTATATTTTTCAACAAAATAATCATTTTCATTGACATTTTTAAAGTTATCAGCCTAAGGATGTATATAGAATTATTTTGTTTTTAATCTTCTCCATATTGGCAAATTCTTTTCTTTTAATTTGTGCTATTGTGCTTTCTTGAGTTTAAGAAAAAAAGAAACTTTGACCCAGGCCATACTGAAGGCTTCTAATATTGTTCTGAACTGATTTATATGATCACTCTTTTACAGTGGCATTGTAAGGAAAGTTAAGATTACAATGAGGTGCTCCCACATTGGGATCTTAATTGTGCAACTTCCTGTTCTGTCTTAGTCTGAATTCTCTAGAAAAGCAAAACCAGTAAAGTGTATATATAAATACAGAGAGAGATTTACTTCAAGAAAATGGCTCATACAATTGTGGGCTGGCAAGTCCCAAATTCACGGGTAGGCGGCAGGCTGAAGGCCTCTGCTGGATCAGGTGGTTGCAGGGGTTGACACCGCAAAATCTGTAGGTGAGGTGGCAGGCTGGTGGCTTCTGTCCATTCATGCGGTTGCAGGGGGCAATTAATCCAAATTCTGCAGGTTAGGTAACAAGAAGAGTTCAGAGTTGAGATAGAGCGTGAGCCATGCCAGATCATCTGTTTATATACTGGAGGCAGGCCACACCCCCAAGGAAACTTCTCTTTCAGTTGATTGGCTTATCACATCAGATAACATCATGGAGGTGATTGCATTACACTATGAAAGAGCAATCTGTCTAATGTCTTCTAAACCACTGTAAATCATAGCCTAGCCATGTTAACAAGTAACACTACCATCACACTGTCTATGGACTGGCCATTAATGCCTCATAAGTCTCCATTTCCTTCTCTCCGATAGATAGGATAATACCTAACCTCCAGTGTTACAATGAGGCTGGAATGAAATTAAAAGTGTACTCAGGTAATTAGTGCAGTCTCCGGACTGCAGGAGGCGCTCGATAAATGCTAGTTTTTAGCTATTTTAGAGTAGTAAAATTGATGATGATATTCTGCCTTTTTTCAAATTTATTGATAAAATATTCTAGTTTTAATTTATGCTCTCAGTAAATTTGTCTTGAATATTACATAATGTTTAAATATTAACCTTAATTAGTAAGGAAGTTCTTTGTAAAGCAGTTTCTCAAAAAGAATACAAGTCAAAGTAAAGAAGCTCATGACATTCACAGTAGTTAGAGAACATTAATTTTCTTATGTGTCCATCTTCCTCTGTTCATACCCAGCCATATTATCCTCTTGTTATCTTAGCACAGTCCTTGTTTAATCCCCATCTCTTCTTGCTTTCCCATATGATGCTGTTCCCCCTAGATCCATGTCTTCACAGGACACCTCCATAATATTTTATTATGTTAAAACACAACAACAGTTTGGAAAATTTTAGGCTTGGTGATTAGTGACTGAAGTGTTTAAATACTTTCATTAAACAAGATGACTCAGCTATGTGAAAGACCCCTAAAACCAGTTGACTCGTAATGATTTATTTTTCAGTCTCTATCTTAGCCTGCTACCTAATTGGCTGGAGAATGAGAAATGTCATGCCCCAACCAGCAACTAGTTGCATGTAAATGGCTCTATAGGAGCAGAATTTAACTTTAAGTAACCCACAGTTTCCAAAACTTGCTCTGAAATGGAGGCTTTTCCACTTACTCAGTTATTTCAGCATATGGATTTTTCCACCACTGAAAATTCTCTTACTGCTCTCTGGTAAATGAATGAAAGATATATATATATATACACACACACACCAAAATATTGTTAAGTAGCTATGTAAATGCATCTTTTCATTCTCTACCAATTAATGTTAAACCAATGTTCTTATTCAGAATACCTACTTTATATCTTTCTCATTTTCTATAAAACATCATTCACCCTCTTTACAATATCCTATCTCATTTATTGATTTGAAAATATATTCTGAGTACCTACTATATTCCAAAGACTGTTGCAGGTGCTGAGAATACAACAGTGAGCAAAACAGATAAAAACTCTGTTCTCTTGGAACTTACATGCTAGTTGAGAAAGTAGATAGTAAACCAATTGTGATAAGAATGGAGAAAAATAAAGCATGCAAATGGAATAGAAAGTTAGGAGTGCAAACTGTGAACTTTTTACCAAAATATAACAGCGTACAGAAATGTGCAGTAATTGTAAGTGCACAGTTCACTGAATTTTAACAAAGTGAACACACTTATATAGCTATCATCAAGATCAAGAAGCAGAACATCCTGAGAGCTCCAATAGACCTTCATACCCATTTCCAAGCATCTCCCCCCATCCCTCCTGCCTTCAGGGTAACACTATCCTGTATTCGCCCTGAAGCTCTGTTGCACTGGCAAGAGCTATATGCCATGACTTTTTGTAGGAAGAGAACATTCTATTCGAGATCCAAGATGAAATAAGATCTCCTCATTTTATGAATGTCATGCTGCTTTTCGCATTATGTTACACCATTAAATATCCCCACTCCACCACGAGCTTCTTAAGATCTTGAGACTTAGCCATTTCATGGCGCAATGACTAAGTGCTTGGCTGCTAACCATAACGTTAGCGGTTCAAACCCACCCAGTGGCTTTATGGGAGAAAGACCGGGCGACCTGCTCTCATAAAAATTGTTGTTGTTGTTGTTTTTGTGTGCCATCGAGTCAGTTCTGACTCATAGCAACCCTACGTACAACAGAATGAAACACTGCCCAGTCCTGCACCATTTTCACAATCCTTGCTATGTCCCTCTACTTTAGCAAACATGATGTCCTTCTCCAGGGACTGGTCCCTCCTAATAACATGTCCAAAGTAAGTGAGATAAAGTCTAGCTATCCTCGCTTCTAAGGAACGTTCTGGCTATACTTCTTCCAAGACAGATTTGTTCATTCTTTTGGCAGTCCATGGTATATTCAATATTCTTTACCAACGCCATAATTCAAAGGCATCAATTCTTCTTCAGTCTTCCTTATTCATTGCCCAGCTTCTGCATGCATATGAGGAGATTGAAAATACCATGGCTTGGATCAGCCACAACTTAGTCTTCAAAGTGGCGTATTTGCAAAAATGTCATTTAGATTATCGTCTAGAAAACCCTATGTGGCAGTTCTATTCTGTCACGTGGGGTCACTATGACTCGAAATCGACTGACAGCACACAACAACATCATTAAGACAATGTCCCTGACTAGCTCAACCTAAACGTTGGCAGTTCGAACCTACCCAGTGGTGCTACGGAACATAGGCCCGTCAATCTGCTTCCATAAAGATCACAGCCAAGAAAACCCTGTGGAGCAGTTCTACTATGTAAATGGGGTTGCCATGAGTAGGAATCCACTCGATGGCAACTGGTGTCATAAAGACACAGTTTTAACTAAGTGCCAACGATTGCCTTTTGTGTGTTATGTAAACACAAAACGGCCTAATAAAATGGGAACTATTGCTTAGCATTCCACATTTAGAGTTGAAGAAACTGGGCATAAATTACTTGGTCAGTCTCAGTGTTAATAAGTGACAGAGTCAGGTTTAGAAACCAAATTAGTCTGATTCTAAAGCATAAGTTTGTAACCACAAGTCTATTCTCCTTCTCCCACTCCTCCAGATGTCTGTGATATTATTGAAATACTATCGTCTATTTTACCTGAAGTGTTTCACACTCAGAAGTTCATTGTGAAAAGTGCCTCCATTATTTGATTCTTCTTGAACTTAAACAGAGGCCAAGAGACAGAAGAAAGTTGTTTGTTAGAAATGCTGAGTCCAGTAAAAAACAGATATTCTAGAAATTTTCATGCAGGTCCCTCTGCTTTAGATGCTAAACTATATTCTTGACTTTTACCCACTTAAAATCATATGAAAATTTTATCTTAGTTATTATGTTTGGATACAGGAATAATCCTTTTTTGAAAACTTTTTTAGTCAATCAATTATACCTGGAATTATATCACCAATTTTTCATGGGATTTTTTGTTTATATTTAAATTTTAAAATCAAAATACTTTAAAAATGTGACTATCTCTTAAAGACAGGAGTTCAAAAAAAAAAGATTTCAACTCTCAATGGGCATGTAGCATTAAAATGTTCCACAATAATAAATAAATTCAAATCAGAAAAAAACTAAGATTTCACCAGTTTTACTTTTTTTATCTAGTATTGTGGTTCTAGGAGACATAACACATAGTCACTCCAGTAAATAACCAAATGTCACCACAAATCCAAATGCAGAGTAACAGATGATGGTGAAATGATTTCTTCCACGGGATCCAGCTCTCATATGCTTCCTGATCCATTAATGCATGGTACTTTGTACCTTAGATTTGGAGTCTTTAAGCAAGAAGAAAAGCTTATTAGAATTAATTTTCCCCTTAGGACTTATTTTGGATATTCACACACATTGCACGAGAGAAATGGCTTTTTAAAACTCGTGCTTTTTGTCATCCTAATTGTTTTACACATCTTGGCAAGTTTTCACACCCTGCATAAAACAGGGGTTCATTATGAGTCATTCAAAGGAAATATTTTTCTTGCAAACGCATTAGAGCATTTGCACATTACCTTATGCCATTTTCAGAAAAGAGATGTAAATTGTGACTAGCCACAAAACAGAAGAGGGTCACTTGACAATAATGCAGGAAAGAAACTCTCAGCAACAGCATTTCTGAAATGAGAACTTGATGGGATTTGAAAATTGGACTATTACTACCTGATAATAAGTGATTAACATTATATTTTTAATTGATTGTCTTTAGCTATTAAGTGATGAGGCAATTTTTTTATTTATTCTTGATTATTACCAGGAGAAAAGAGTATAGGGACAAGAAACAATAAAATATAAATTAAAGGTGTAAATTTTATTTTTCATTTACTTTTACCAAATTAGTTTGTACAAAAACAACATAAAGATGATGTGTGAGTATTTGTGTGTGTGTGCACGCATGTGCCCGCACGCATGCAGGCAGGTGCACACGGGAGCGGGTGTTCAGGTAAATTTAGCAGAAGTATGCAGCTTAGGTAGTGAGATGTTGCTGAAGGAATTAAAAAGACAGGCATGTTTTGCAGCATTACCAATGTGTAAGTCATATGAATGAATATATCTGAGTTAACAGCCACTTTAGGGAGGATCTACAAATACATAGTGTTATTAGATCCTTAAGAACAACAGCAAAAATATAATTACATCATTGTCATTCGTATTGTGTGCACTGATTTAAACAGCAAATAAAAAACATCCCTTAAGTTTGTTTCTCAGAGCATCCTGTACTTAATGAGTCATACAAAATTACACATGTGCTTAGGTCCTAAAAGAAATCAGCTTTTCAGAACCAGCTAGTGAAATTTATACTCTCACCACATATATATTATTTCCAGGTTAAGCTAGGCAATAAATCAGATCACCAAATGGATTGTCTGATCCCAACATATAAAGTGACCAATACTGAAATATGCAGATGACACAACCTTGCATGCCAAAAGTGAAGATGACTTGAAGCACTTTTCTGATTAAGGTATGTTCAGTATGGATTACATCTGAACATTAAAAGAAAAAAAATTCTTACAACTGGATCAATAAACAGCATAACAAATGGCAAAGAAATTGTGAAGTTGTCAAGGATTTCATTATTCTTGGATCAACAACCAATGCCCATGGAAGCAGCAGCCAAGAAATCAGATGAGGTATTGCACTGGGCAAATCTGCTGCAAAAGACCTCTTTAAAGTGTCAAAAAGCAAAAATGTCACTTTCATAACTAAGGTGCAGCTGACCCAAGCCATGGTATTTTCAATCACCTCATCTGTATGAGAAAGCTTGAAAAAGACCTGAGGAAGAGTTGACACATTTGAATTGTGGTGTTGGTGAAGAATATTGAAAATACCACAGACTTCCAGAAAAAGGAAGAAATCTGTCTTGGAGTAAGTACAGCCAGAATGCTCCTTAGAAATGAGGATGGTGAGACTTCATCTCACTTATTTTGGGCATGTCATCAGGAGGGACCAATTACTGGAGAAAGACATCATGCCTGGTAATGTAGAGGGTCAGCAAAAAAGAGGGAGACCTTCAATAAGATGGACTGACACAGTGGCTGCAACAATGGGCTCAAACTTATCAACAAGTATGAGGATAATGCAGGATCAAGCAACGTTCTGTTCCGTTATTCATGATGTCATTATGAGTCAAAGCTCACTTGATGGCATCTAACAAGTGACTTTTGATCATATGGCAAAGGAAGGATAATTTTAACCACTATGATGGTTCAACTATTACTTTAATACCTAACTACATTGTGTGTGTGAAAGAGTCAAATCATAAGGACATTTTGAGTCTTCATGTAGAGACAGCTTTGACTCATCTTTTGGTGGAAGAGGATGGTGGGGATTTATTTGTTTATTTGCTTGTTTTTAACTTTTCTTTTGAACTAATGTTAGATTTAGAGAAGTACCATATAACCAAAGATAAACCTGTTGCTGTTGAGTTGACTCCGACTCATGGCAATCCAATGTGTCAAAATAGAACTGTGCTCCGTTGGGTTTTCACTGAGTGATTTTTCAGAAATAGATCGCTAGGCCTTTCTTCCAAGATGCCTCTGGGTGGACTCAAACCACCAACCTTTTTGTTAGCAGCCAAGCGTGTTAACCATTTGTACCATTTAGGGATTCCAGAACATAAATAGGGCCTAAGAAATTCTAAAAATTGTTTTCAAAAATGGCAGAGTCACTGTATGCTATTTTCATTGGACACTCCACCATGCTGAATGGACATTTGTGGCTTTTTTCAATTCAATTAAAAACAAATAATATCAATAACCACTGTATGAATGCCACCCTGTCTACTACTTATAAGCTACATAAGTTCAATGAGTATTCTGACTATAACAGCCTCCCATCGGGAGAGAGGTAATGATTAATTCAATATTTGCTGAACTTGGCCTGATAGATGAGAATCGTGTCCAAATACACATTTATATTCACTGGCCTAAAATCTGCTTTGTCAAACTTTTTGTTTAAAAACCATTCTTGGGTTTCATAGGATTTGGTTACACAGGTGGACTTTAGAGCTAGACTGCATGAGTTCAAATTCTTGCTTCTGCCCTTCTAGCTTTCAAGTCACTTTCCCCTTCCACATAGTCAACTCTTAAATGAAGGTTGTTAAGAAGGTTATGTGAGTTCATCCACTTAAAACCCTAGAACAAGAAATTGTGGCACATGGTAAGCACATGTTAGCTACTATCATTATTATTCAAAACTGTTTAAGATTTTATTATTAAATATTCTATGTTCCGTATTTTGGAGTCCCTAGGTGGCATAAATGGTTAAGGACTGGACTACTAACTGAAATTCTGGCAGTTTAAACCCACCCAGAGCCGCCTTGGAAAACAGGCCTGGCGATATGCTTCTGAAAGGTTACAGCCTTAAAAAACCCTATGGGACAGTTCTACTCTGTACACAAGGGGTCGATATGGGGTTGCCATGAGTCAGAATCTACTCCACAGCAACTAACAACAACCATATTTTAATGTAGACAAAGAAAGCATGGAATTTTTTAAGAGGAAAAGAGCATGATATAAATAAAAGTCCTCTTACATAGTTTTCCCAACTTTTTTTTATCGTTTCCCCACCTTTTTTTTTTTAAATCATCCACTAAATGTCTGTTTCTATATTTCAAAATATTTAGGTCCCTGTTAAGATTGAATTCATGCTTATTTTTCAAAATACATCCTTGTCTCAGTTTTAATTTATTTTACTAACATTCACATCATGTTTAGTTATTAGGTATCAGGCCTCTTTGGTACCTAAACTCTCTCCATTAATATTGACTTTGAGACACAAAGTTTGGCTTAGAAATTCTGAATAATTTTATATTTATTTCTAGTATTCCATAGCAGTCAAAACTGTTTACTCAGTACCCTTAAATAGTTTATTTAGTAAGCTACTCTGCTAACAAAAATGGAATTCAAAATATTGTAAATGAACTCATTAAGAGTTTGAAGAATGGAATAAGAACTGTTTACATAAGTAAACAGTGACTATATAATCAATTTTTTATGGTCTGATTTGCCTGGTTTTGTTTGTTCATGGAGGATGGACTTCTAGGTAGGATTATTTCTTGCTTCTCTGAATCATCAGATCTAAAGCCTGCACAAATAGCTCTACGATAAATTTATACTCCCATGAAAATCCAGTTTCCCAATCCCCACTGCAAAGAAATTATACCTGATATAAACACTCCTAATTCATTATGGAGTTTCTTCTCCCTTGTCCTTCTTGTGAGCTCGTGACTCACATGGACAATGATCAGAGGAACAAAGAGAAGACTGTTTTTGAAGCACATACTGAAAAGTAAGGAAGAACTTTCTCAGAATTCTCTGCCAATTCCTTCCTCAGGTTTCACTGGCTCATACTGTGTCATATGTCCATTCCTTGCTCTCTGGTAAAAGAAATCCATCCCCTGGAGCTGCCATTGGTTCAGCTTCCCCTGGTGTAGATCAGTTGAAGGGGAAAGGATGAAAAACAAAAAAAGTACAAGTTCTGGAAGAGGTTGCATAGGCCCGGCTCACTATTATTTACTCCCCATTGCTAACCACCACATTGTCTCATGATCTTGTCTTTCCCTCCGGTTCCAGGGTCTACAAAAGGTTTAAGGTTAACCGATGTTCCTCCTGGGAGGGTGGAAAATAAGTGATAATGATCTAAGGATGAAAAACCGAACAAAGTTCCCATCCTGTGAAAAGAAAACCAGGATGTCGCCAGATAACCCCCAAGAATACCAGTAGAAGATTAACTCATCTGAGACATGACCACCTCAAGGGGGAACGAACACAAACTTCTAAGACCCATAATCCTGTCCCTATAAAAGCCTTCAGCTGATCCCCAGTGGGGGAGACAGGTTTTTTTGGAGGAATCTATTTCCCGCTGTCTCCTGTATATCGATACATAATAAACCTCTTGCTGCTCACCTCACCCCTGTCTCATAATTGGCTATTGTGGCAGACGACTCCATTCCACATTAATGAGGTAACAGTTCTGTTAGGAAGAAGGAAGGAGTCTGGATGACGAGTAGGAAATAAAAAAATGTATATTATGGTAAAATTTTGGATATATAAAAATTAAATAAACCAGTATTCATATGATTGTTCATTACATATGAGGTCCTCTTCTAGAAGCTGAGGTGATCTGTGTGGGAGCAAGAGAGACAGTTTCTGCCCTCATGGACCTTACACTCTACTTGGTGAGTACAGATAACCAAATTAATAATATAATTTTAATAATTAATGTGTGCTCTGGAGAAACAGAAATAGGGTAATAGGGTTGAAATTGTGTGACTTGATAATTTTAGGGAGTGAGGTCAGGAAAGGCCTTTCTGAGACTGGAATGATGAGAAGAGGCAGCAATTTGAAGACCTGGGGAAAGAATGTTCCAGTCAGAAACAAGAGCATATGTGAATTCCCAGAGACAAGCTTGACCTTTTGAGTAAGAAAAAGAAGGTTTGCAGAGCTGGAATGCCAAGAGTGAGGTAAGAGATGAGATCTGAAAGGTGGTCAGGGACCAGCTCATACGAAGTTTTCCAGGACATAATGTAGAGTTTGGATTTTATTTACTTGACCTGGGAAGCCACTGGTGTATTATATGGAACTGATTGTCAGATGAACACTTTTAAAAGCTCACTCTGATTAGTGTATACGAGGTTAGATTAGTAAGGAGAAAAATAGAGAGGCATCAAATGAAGGTAAATATTTCTAATGTCTGTCTCACAATTTCACTAAATGCCCATGGGTACTTCCCAAATGAGATGATTTCTTTAACCTTGAGGTTAAAGGCCATTCATCTGAATACTCTAATGATTCAAGATATATATTTTTTTTTTGCACTGAATCATTGGTCAATTTTTCATATGCAGTTATTCTACATAATGGGTCATTTTCTAATTTTAGAGAACTCACACCATTAACTCGAAAATACACCTTTACAACTGTACTATGGGGAAGCTGGGCTTTATTACAGAAGTCCTGAGGTAGTCAAAACATCCAGACTGGCTGGAAAACATTCTAAATGAGTAGATTTGTCATGGCTCGTACCACAAGTCAGAAGCAACTGCTATTCGTTCAACAGTCTAAACTGTCAACTCCATCTTCCTCCTGCATAAAAATAAACATTTCCTCCACTATAAAGACTTTTTATAAAAGCAATAAAACAAGTCAAGGGAGCATTGTTATCATGAGCTAATCACACCCTTGGGGAATTGAAGCTGTTAGCTGCACCCAGTGCCTCACAGCACCTGAGGGCTGTGATTATCTCCTGATAACGTCCCAGTCTGTCAGGCCTTTTTGGTTAATTAGATAGTATTCAACTTGGTAATATGTGTCTGAAGATTCTTTTGGAAGTTGCATAAGCAAGTGCAGTTTATAAAACACACATATACACACCCACACACATGATATCAGCAAAAATTTGGATAATTAGCATTTCCTCCAGATAAGCCCAGATTTTAAACAACTGGAGGAAAAAAAAAATAGAGTCCAAGAACAACACCCTGAGGCGTTTCTTTAACAATAGGCAATTCTGATGAGTTCAACCCAGGAATCTTTGAGAGATAAAATGACAAAAATTACATAATGTAGTTTATTTCCAATCAATGGTTGTGACACTTGAATCATCCTTATAACACTCAATTGCCCATTGTTTAAAAAAGAATTGGGGCAGAATAATAAACACGCATTGTTAATAATAAACACAGGCACAAACATATACCTTAGTTTGGAAAACTTTGTCATAATAAAGTTTGTATTAGGATGAGCCACAAAACTTAGAAATAAACTTGAATATTGACAGAGTTATTTGGCCGTTCAAAATTTTTATTTAGTTTAAGTATTTAAATAAATAAACTACTTTCCTATTTATATTCCCAACACTTGATACTGTGCACAATCCCTCCCCACCCCATAAAATGAGTACAATGCCTCTGAATCTCAAATTATGGCATTACATTAATAAATGAGTGAATATTTTTGTATAAAATGTACCATAAAACTGAGAATATTTTATAGCACTATCACTTGCACAACTACCATAAAATTTACAAAAACGATTCAAATGTTTTGTTTTGCTTTTCTTATGTAATAAAATATGAAGAAACTAAATGGACTTGAAAAATAATAATTCAAAGTAAAATTTAAGTTTTGAAAATTTAATTAGTTTATGAGGTAGTTTGCTAAGCGATATGTTAACAATGAGTGATGGATTTTAAGGAGTGTATTAGGAATTGGAGGAGCCCTGGTGGCACAATGGTTAAGTGCTCGACTGCTAACCTAAAGGTTGGTGATTCTAAACCACCAGCTGCTCCTCAGGAGGCTTCTGTAAAGATTTACAGCCTTGGAAACCCTATGGAGCAGTTCTACTTTGTCCTATCAAGTCATTATGAGTCAGAATCAACTTGAAGGCAACAGGTTTGGTTTTGGTAAGGGTATTAGGAATTTAGGGTAAGTGATGAAAGATGAATAAAAGGGAAAGAAATTGGAATGGATTACTGAGAGCTGTTAGAGAATTTTCTTCTTGATATTGTCAAAATGTCAACAAATAACATGAGTTTTATTGAGTCAATATTATGTGCCAAGAACTATTAGTCCCAGATAGTATATAGAAGTCAAAATTCAAATAAGGTAGAGTCTCTGTTCTTGAGGAGTTTATCTTTTTGTAGGGCATGTTGAGTCTCACATGCCTGAAATTAGTAGATGTTGATATAAGTAAAATAATAATAATAGTCAAATTAGTCCAGGATCCCAATGCCTGTCCAAAAGAATCACCAGCGAGCATATTTTTTAATCACAAATTAGGAATTTGAAACTTTTCAGTCTGATTCGAACCCCTGCTGAGAATTTGCATTTCTAACAATTTCCCTGCTGACAATTTGCATTTTCTCCCCAGATATACCAAATTAGAATCTACATCTTACCAAGATCTGTAGGTGATTCTTATGTATAACTTACCAGGAACTTGTTAGAAATGCACATTTCAGCCCTGGGTTGAAATATCTTACACTAGGTGGCCTCCAAAGCCCTTTCCACCAATAAAATTTTTGGAACGTTTCATTTAAATTATGTTCAAAGATACATGAGTTTAAATAAAGCAAACATGTTAGAACCACTAAGATATACTCTTCCAATATGAGAATCTAGTCACTGGGGCAAAGATATTTCATTGTTTGAGGTCCAACTTGTTCATAAATTTGCTGCCATCTTACTGAATAAAACAGATTTTCAAGGTATGGCCAAGTTGGCTCCAGTCATTATAATCTCTCAAATAAGTAACCAAACTTTTAAATGACCAAAAATATTAAAGAAATTAAATGAATCTGACATCTTTTGAAATACTATCATACCCTACTATGTAACTTACATAATAACTTGGAAAGCCACAAGCCAGATTTACTCTGTCTGGGTTCTTATTAAATGGAATAACACTAAGTTAAAAATCTAAGATACTTCGGAGATACTACTAGAGATTCAGGTAAAACACATTTCTAAGGAGAGTGTTTTGAGCCAATTGTCAGGACAACAGAATTTTTTGCTCAATCACATTTTTTGTTTATTTAACGTGGCTTCAAACCAGTTCATTCCAGTTCAACCCCCTGCTGGGAATTTGCATTTCTAACAAGTTTTCAGGTGACGCTAATACTGCTGGTTTAGGGACAAATTTTCAGAACCACTAATAGAGCAGTGGTTCTCAAAATTTATTATACAGGAGGCATGGTCAACATGGTGGACTAGTTAGACGCTTCCTATATCCCTCTTACAACAAAGACCTGGAAAAACAAGTGATTTGATTCTATGTGAACATCTGGCGGTTCTGAACAAGGCAAGGTTAAAAAATCCAATCGAGTCATACTGGAGAGGAAGACCGTTTGGAAGAGGTGAGGAGCCCTAGAGCTGTGGTGGCGACACAGCAGAGACACAGCCACACTGGGCCGCGGTGAAACAGGCAAACAGCTGTGCTGTGCTTGCGCTCGAGAAGCAGTTTCCACATCGAGAGAGACCCGGCAGCAGAGCTGATCCCATATAGGAAATTTTAATGGACTCCGGCATGCACATACTTAGTTACAGAACCAACTACCTGGTGACAGGAAATTAGAGGTCAAAAGGTGTCAAAAATCAAACTAGTGCACATGAGCAGCCTATTTGGGCATATCAAAACAAACTAAAGAAGCTAGGTCTCACTAAGCAAACACAAAATAAAATTAT
>NW_004444032.1:1878929-1880301 GCF_000243295.1 Trichechus manatus latirostris | reverse complement strand
AGGCTGCGGAGCTCCATTCGAGTGTGGAGCTGCTTCCCAGTCTGGGCTACCGCGCTGGTGGGATCCCGGGGCTTTTGTTTATTTGTTCATTTTGAATTGTTTGTTTGTTTTCTTTTCCTTTTCTTGAGTTGGGAGCCCTTTCTGGCCAGGCAGAGCTGTGTGGCAAGTAACTCCCCTTCAGCTTCCACAGACGTGCAGAGGGATCCCTGAGAACATTTCTTTTCTCGTTCATTTTTTTTTTCTGTTTTTTTGGGGGGCCTTTCTTGTTCTTTTTTTTTTTTAAATTTGTTTTTTTTTCCCTCTTTTTCCCTTTTTGTCTTTCTTCATTGCCCAGTTTCTCGTCTCTCTATATCTTCCTTCTCGTTCTGATGCCTGAATACCAGGCATTGTATACCTCTACACCTTCTAGCCAGGCTGTACTGCGACATCAGAGAGCGACTTCTCCAGACCTCATAGCTGCATCGGTGGGATCTCTGTCAATGTTGCAGTTCTTTAACCTTTCTGATTTTTATTTATTCATTCTTTTCTTTTCTTCTTCTTCCCCTTTCTGTTTTTCTCCATTTCATAGACTTTCATCTCTTCATTCCAACAGCAAGCTCCCCTAGCATTCTTTTTTGTTTGTTTCTATGTCTTTTGGCTCCTGTTCCTCTCTCCTCTCTCCCATATCCATCTTAGCTCCACACATAACAATCTCCCTGCTGCATCCTGCCTACTTGAACCGTGCGCTTGACATCACACTACCAAGCAGTACAGGCACGGCCTACTGGAACCTGCCCAGCACTGATTACCAACCCACCCTGGTGGCTGTAGTAAGTGCCACAAACCACCCATCCCAGTAACTCCTCTTCAGCTGGACCTGCCCTGCTGTACCATATCTGAGTGACTGACCATGCCAGTTGGAGAAGGAGGCAAAAAGCATTGAGTGCACAGACGAGCAAACAACAAAGAATACACAGTCCGCCTGCTCAGACATAGTCAAATTTTTTTAAAAAAAAGGGACGAAACAAACACATCTACAATCAATAAACGAGAAAAATAACTACTGAATGCCCTGAAAACAGCAGACAATATCAAAACATTTACAAAAGCAGGACAGGATGCTTCCAGTAGGCATCCAAATAAAAACACCAGATCACTCTCCTTGTGGAAGAAAATGCACTAGAAGTACCTGATAGGGAATTCAAATCTCTAATACACGGAATTTTCCAAGATCTGAGGCAAAAAGCTGACAAACATGAGGAAAAAAATAGACAAATTCATGGAAAATACAGACAAAACACTGGAAGAATTCAGGAAGATGATGCAGGAGCAAAATGCCAAAATAAATTCACAACTAGAAATTATACAAAAACAACAATTAGAAATCCAAAAG
>NW_004444032.1:1861594-1866521 GCF_000243295.1 Trichechus manatus latirostris | reverse complement strand
CCTCTTAGACAAGTAGATATAAGAGACCAAAGGGGCGGCTTCTGTCCAGAGGTTAGAGGGGAAGGCAGAGAGAGTTAGGAGCTGGTTGAATGTTCATGGGGAATCAGGGGCAGAGGGGAGGAGTGTGCTGTCGCAGAACAGGGTGAGCGGTTGGGGTCTCATAAAAATGTATGTTAAAAAAAAAATTCTGTATGGGAGACTAACTTGAAATATAAACCTCATTTAATTACATCAATTAAAAAAAATGTATTATATATAAGAATTACCTGGGGATCTTGTTAAAATGTAGATCCTGGTTCAGTATATCTCAGGTTGTTATTGTTGTTAAGTGTCATCAAGTCACAGCAACCTTATGAACAACAGAATGAAACACTACCCGGTCCTGAGCCATCCACATAATCCTTGCTATGTTTGAGCCCATTATTACAGCTGCTGTGTCAATTCATCTTGTTGAGGATCTTCCTCTTTTTTGCTGACCCACTACTTTACTGTGCATGATGTCCTTCTCCAGGAACTGATCCCTCCTGATAACATGTCCAAAGTACGTGGGATGAAGTCTCGCCATCCTTGCTTCTAAAGAGCATTCTGGCTGTACTTCTTCCAAGACAGATTTACTCATTCTTCTGGCAGCCTGTGGTATATTCGATATTCTATGCCAACACCACAGTTCAAAGGCATCAGTTCTTCTTCAGTCTTCCTTATTCATTGCCCAACTTCTGTGTGCATATGAGGTGATTGAAAATACCATGGCTTGGATCAGGAGCTCCTTACTCCTCAAAGTGAAATCCTTGCTTTTTAACACTTTAAAGAGGCCTTTTGCAGCAGATTTGTCCAATGTCATTTGATTTCTTGACTGTGGATAGTGGATCCAAGTAAAATGAAATCCTTGAAAACTTCAATACAGTAGGCCCTCCATATCCATGGGTTCTGTATTCCTGGATTCAACCAACTGTGGATCAAAAATATTAAGGGGCCGGGGAGAGGGGCGTTCCAAAAAGCAAAACTTGAATTTGCTGCATGCCGAGCATTACACTGAATCCACACAAATGAAATGATGTGTAGGCATACCCTGCTTTAGCCTCCTGCCATTTCCCAGATTCAGTCTCTCTCCAGCACATGTTGTTTGAGCATTGTTCACCTAGTGTCCATTCCTTCACTACTTCTGTTGTGTGTACTCTTTGTTTCTGGGAAGAATGGCTCCTAAAAAACAATTAAGTGATCAAAGGAATCCCTCAAAGGCTAAAAGGGAGCAAGAAGAGCTTCTCTTGACAGAAAATTAAAATCTTAGATGTTTTGAAAAGTAGCATGTCACTTGCCATAGTGGGCCTTAAGGTCAGTAAGAAGGAATCAAGCATTTGCATAATAAAGCAGAAGAAGCTGAAATTCATGTGTTAGTGCTGCCCCTACAACTGCAAAAATGTTCTCTCTGATAAGTGATAAATTGCTTGCAATGACTGAGAAAGCATTAAGTATTAGATATAATCATTAACAAATATTTACATAACAGGTAGATTATATTAGCTATTATAAAGGCATTCGACTGTGTGGATCATAATAAATTATGGATAACATTGGGAAGAATGGGAATTCCAGAATACTTAATTGTGCTCAGGAGGAACCTACACATAGATCAAGAGGCAGTTGTTTGAACAGAACAAGGGGATACTGCATGGTTTAAAGTCAGGAAAGGTGTGTGTCAGGGTTGTATCCTTTCAACACACTTGTTCAATCTGTATGCTGAGAAAATAATCTGAGAAGCTGAACTATATGAAGAAGAACATGGCATCAGGATTGGAGGAAGACTCATTAAAAACCTGCATTATGCAGATGACACAACCTTGCTTGCTGAAAGTTAAGAGAACTTGAAGCACTTATTGATGAAGATCAAGGACCACAGCCTTCAATATGGATTACACCTCAACATAAAGAAAACAAAAATCCTCACAACTGGACCAATAAGCAACATCATGATAAATGGAGAAAAGATTGAGGTTGTCAAGGATTTCATTTTACTTGGATCCACAATCAACACTCACGGAAGCAGCAGTCAAGAAATCAAACAATGCATTTCATTGGGCAAATCTGCTGCAAAAGGCCTCTTTGAAGTGTGAAAAAGGAAAGATGTCACCTTGAAGATTAAGGTGCGCCTGATCCAAGCCATGGTGTTTTCAATCGCTTCATATGCATGAGAAAGCTGGACAATGAATAAGGAAGACTGAAGAAGAATTGATGCCTTTGAATTGTGGTGTTGGCGAGGAATACTGACTATACCATGCGCTGCTAAAAGAACGAAAAAATCTGTCTTGGAAGAACTAAAGCCAGAATGCTTCTTACAACAAGGATGGTGAGACTATGTGTCACATATTTTGGACAAGTTATCAGGAGGAATCAGTCCCTGGAGAAGGACATAATGCTTGGTAAAGTACAGGGTCAGCAAAAAAAGGGGAAACCTTCAATGAGATGTATTGACACAGTGCTACAACAATGGGCTCAAGCATAACAATGATTGTGAGGATGGCACAGGACTGGGCAATGTTTTGTTCTGTTGTACACAGGGTCACTATGAGTCAGAACCAACTTGACACCTAACAACAACAACAACAGAAATGATTTAAAGTATATATGGGAGGGTCTGCATAGATTATAGCAAATACTACACCATTCTATATACGGGACTTGAGCATCTGTGGATTTTGGTATCCCCGGGGGATCCTAGGAACAATCCCCACGGAAAACAATGGACGACCATATTTTCTCCATTTATCATGACATTGTTTATTGATTCCGTTATAAGAATTTTTGTTCTCTTTATTTTGAGGTGTAATCCATACTGAAGGCTGTAGTCTTTGATCTTCATCAGTAAGTGCTTCAGGTCCTCTTTGCCTTCAGCAAGCAAGGTTGTGTCATCTGAATATTGCCGGTTGTTAATGAGTCTTCCTCCACTCTTGATGCCCAGTTCTTCATATAGTCCAGCGTCTCAGATTATTTGTTAAGCATACAGATTGAATAAGTATGGCAAAAGGCTACAACCCTGATGTACACCTTTTCCGATTTTAAACCACACGGTTTCCCCTTGTTCTGTTTCAATGACTGCCTGTTGGTCTATGTACAGGTTGTACGTGAGCACAATCAAGGGTTCTGGAATTCCCATTCTTCACAATTTTATCCATAATTTGTTATGATCCACATAGTTGAATGCCTTTGCATAGTCAATAAAACACAGGTAAACATCTTGCTGGCATTCTCTGCTTTCAGCCAAGATTCATCTTGACTCAAAAATGACATTCCTCCTTCCACGTCCTCTTCTGTATCCGGCTTGAATTTCTAGCAGTTCCCTGTCTATGTACTGCTGCAACTGTTTTTGAATTATCTTCAGCAAAATTTTACTTGCAGGTGATATTAATGATATTGTTCAATAATTTCTGCACATTCCTTTGGAATACACACAAATACGGATCCAGTTGGTTGGCCAGGTAGCCGTTTTCCAAATCTCTTGGCTTAGATGAGTGAGCATCCAGCTCTGCATCCATTTTTTGAAACATCTCAGTTGATACTCGGTCAATTCCTGGAGACTTGTGGGTTTTTTTTTTTTTTATTGTACTTTAGATGAACGTTTACAGAACAAATAGTTTCTCATTAAATAGTCAGTACACATATTGTTTTATGACATTGGTTAACAACCCCATGATGTGTCAACACTCTCCCTTCTCAACCTTGAGAAACTTTTTTTGGTGAAAATATACATAGCCGAAGTTACACCATTTCAAAAGTCTCTACATGTACAATTCAGTGACATTGATTACATTCTTCCAGCTGTGCTGCTATTCTCACTATCATTTTCCAAATTATTCCGTCACCATTATCTTCAACTCACTGTCACCTAGGCTTCCCATCAAACCTTTTGAGTTGCTGTTGTCAATTTGATCTCACATAGATAATTCTTTTTTCTTTTTTTAGTTTCTCATTAAACAGTTAGTACACATACTGCCCTACGACAATGGTTAACAACCCCATGATATGTCAACACTGTCCCTTCTCAACCTTGGGTTCCCTATCACCAGCTTTCCTGTCCCCTCCTGCCTTGTTGTCCTTGTCCCTGGACTGTTGTGTCTCATTAGTCCTGTTTTGTTTTATGAGGCTGTCCAATCCCTGGGTGAATGGTGAACTTCGGGAAGGGCTTTATCACTGAGCTAAAAGGGTGTCCGGGGGCCATACCCTTGGGGTTTCTCCAGTCTGTCAGGCCAGTAAATCTGGTCTTTTTTGTGTGTGAGTTAGAATTCTGTTCTACATCCTTTTCCAGCTCTGTCCAGGACCTTCGATTGTGATCCCAGTCAGAGCAGTCAGTAGTGGTAGCCGGGCACCATATAGGTATACTGGACTCAGTCTGGTGGAGGCTGTGGTAGCTGTGGTCCATTAGTCCTTTGGACTAATCTTTTCCTTATATCTTGTTCTCTTCCTTCTCCTTTGTTCCCAAAGGGCTAAGACCAGTGGAGTATCTTAGATGCCTGCTCTCAGGCTTTTAAGACCCCAGACACTACTCACCAAGGTAGAACGTAGAACATTGTCTTTATAAACTGTGTTATGCCAATTGAGCTAGATGTTCCCCAAGACCATGGTCCTCACAGCCTCCACCCAGCATTTCAGTCCCTCAGGGAGTTTGGAAGTGTCTATGGAGCTTCCATGACCTTTCCTCGTACCAGTTGTGCTGGCTTCCCCAGTAATGTGTACTGTCTTATCCTTCACCAAAGTTACCACTTATCTGTCTAGTTCCCCACCATCCCTCCCATCCCTCGTAATCTTTTTGTGTGTAAACTTCTACATGAGTTATACAGTATAAGTCTCATACAGTATTTGTCCTTTTGTGATTGATTTATTTCACTCAGCATAATGTCCTCCAGTTTCATCCATGTTATGAGATGCTTCACAG
>NW_004444032.1:1848167-1860438 GCF_000243295.1 Trichechus manatus latirostris | reverse complement strand
TTTCCTCAAACAGAGTTGTATCCAAGTGTTTGTCTTCAATTTCGCTGATCCTGTCTTCCATCGTTTCAGACCTGCTCCTCAGCCTTTCTATGACACTGTCCCTTTCTGAAATCTTGTTGTTTATCTTTTGGATTTCTAATTGTTATTTTTGTATGATTTCTAGTTGTGAATTTATTTTAGCATTTTGTTCCTGTATGATTTTCTTGAACTCTTCCATTTTTTGGTCTGTATTTTCCGTGAATTTGTCTGCCTTTTCTATGAATTTGTCTATTTTTTCCTCATTTTTGTCTGTTTTTTGCATCAACTCTTGGATAATTCTGAATATTAGAGATTTGAATTCCCTATCAGTTAGGTCTAGTGCCTTTTCTTCTACTGGAAGGTCATCTGGTGTTTTATTTTGGACACCTACTGGAACCATCCTGTCTTGTTTTTGTAAATGTTTTTATATTGTCTGCTGTCTTCAGGGCATTCAGTAGTTATTTTCCTCATTTATTGATCGTAGATTTGTTTGTTTTGTCCTGATTTTTTGTTTTATTTGGTTATGTCTGAGCAGGCGGGCTGTGCATTCTTTGTTGTTTGCTCGTCTGTTGGCACTATAGTTTTCACCTCCTTCTCCAATGGGCAGGGTCAGTCACTCAGGTATGTTACAGCAGGGCAGGTCCAGCTGAAGGGGAGTTGCTGGGATAGATTTTTTTGTGGTATGTACCAGGGCTGACAGTGTGGACAGGGAATCAGTGTAGGGCAGGTTCCAGTAGGCCATGCCTGTGTTGCTTGGGAGTGTGATGTTAAGCACACAGTGCAGGTAGGTAGGAAGGAGGGGGTAGACTGTGATGTGTGGAGCTAAGATGGGTATGGGAAAGATGAGAGAGAGGAGGGAGGAACAGGAGCCAAAGACATACACACAAGCAAAAAAGAGTGCTAAGGAAGCTTTCTATTGGAGTGGAGAGATGAGAGACTGAGAAATGGGGAAAAACAAAAATGAAAAAAAAAGAAAAAGGGTAAAAGAAAAAAAATGAATAAATCGAGAAACTGGAAATGAAGAAAGACAAAAAGGGAACACGAAAGAGAAGAAAACTAAACAAAGTAATTTAAAAAAAAAAAACAAAAAGAAACAAGAAAAAAGAAATGTCCCCAGGGATGTCCCTTTGCCTCTGCGCAGAGTAAGGGACTAGCATTCAAGCCACGTGGTACTGCCTGTCTAGAAGGGGCTCCCAAGCCAAGAAAAGGAAAACAAACAAACAAATCAAAACAGAACAAATCAGAGCAAACACACAAACAAACAAAAAAGCCCTGGGGGTCCCACCAGCGTGGCGGCATGGGCCAGGAAGCAGTTTCACAGTTGAGCAGTGTTTCGCAGCCTTTCAGGAAGAAGCAAAGATGGCATACAGAGCCAGGTATCTGAAAGAAAGGAGGGGGAGGTGGTGAGAGGTAAGGAAGAAATCTGAAAAATCGGAAGAAAGCAACACCAGCAGCCAACAAATGGCACTCAGGGAGCTGGCCAGTGCGGGCGGGTGGAATCCAAGCAGCACCAGGGGGAAGGTCATGCTTCCCGGCCAATAGTCTGTGGTTGCAGGAAACAGAGGAGGCTAAACGGGGGTGAAGAAGGGTGGGGAGTGGGAAAGCCTATATCGTGGGTTACCGGTTGTTCTGTCTCCTGTTGGAAGCTCCGTGAAGCTGCTTTCTCGTACCTCCTGTTCACTGATCTCCGACAGGAGTTCAAGATGGCGGATCCCTGCTGAGGAAGCTGATAGGGGACCTCTACATGTATCTCTCCTCGCACTCTGTTCTTGATTCCATTCGGTGCTTGGCTGAGTTCTTTATCTCTTCATTTGATGGTTAGGTTTTCAGTATTGACATGCAACTCTGTTTGACTTAGTTTTTCTGATCTTTGCTGTGGAGGGACGGCGTGGTTCTTCTCTATAGCACCATGTTGCCCGGAAGTCCCTGAAGCCTTGTGTTTTGTCAATGCCTTCAGTGCAGCTTGGACTTCTTCCTTCAGTACCATCGGTTCTTGATCATATGCTACCTCCTGACATGGTTGAACATCAACCTATTCTTTTTGGTATGGTGACTCTGTGTATTTCTTCCATCTTCTTTGGATGCTTCCTGCTTCTTTCAACATGTTGCCTGTAGAATCCTTCAATATTGCAGCTCAAGTCTTGAATTTTTTCTTCAGTTCTTTCAGCTTGTGAAATGCCAAGCAAGTTCTTCCCTTTTGGCTTTCTAACTCCAGGTCTTTGCATGTTTCATTATAATACTTCAGTTTGTCTTCTCTAACTGTCCTTTGAAATTTTCTGTTCAGCTCTTTTACTTCACATTTCTTCCTTTTGCTTTAGCTACTCTATGTTCAAGAGCAAGTTTCAGAGTCTCTTCTGATATCTATTTGGTCTTTCCTTTCTTCCCTGTCTTTTTAATGGTCTTTTGCTTTCTTCATGTATTATGTCCTTGATGTCATCCAACAACTAGTATGGTCTTTGGTCATTGGTGTTTAGTGTGTCAAATCTATTCTTGAGTTGGTCTCTAAATTTAGGTGGGATATACTCAAGGTTGTACTTTGGCTGTCGTGGACTTGTTTTAATTTTCCTCAACTTCAACTGGAACTTGCATATGAGCAATTGATGGTCTGTTCTGCAGTCGGCCCCTGGCCTTATTCTGACTGATGATATTAAGTTTCTCCATCGTCTCTTTCCACAAATGTAGTCATTTTGAGTTCTGTGAATTCCATTCAGTAAGGTCCACGTGTATAGTTGTCATTTATGTTGTTGAAAACAGGTATTTGCCATGAAAAAGTTAGCCTTGCAAAATTCTATCATGCGATTTCCTGCTGTAATTCTATCACCAAGGCCATATTTTCCTACTACCGAGCTTTCATCTCTGTTTCCAACTTTTGAATTCCAGTCACCAGTAATTATCAATGCATCCTGATTGCATATTTGATCAATTTCAGACTTGTAAAAATCATTCTCAGTTTGTAAAATCTTCGGTTTCTTCATCTTCGGCCTTAGTGATTGGTCTGTAAATTTGAATAATAATTGTATTAACTGGTCTTCCTTGTAGGCCTATATAGATATCATCCTATAACTGATAGCACTGTACTTCGGGATAGATCTTGAAATCTTCTTTTTGGAGATGAATGTTAGTCCATTCCTCTTTAATTTGTCATTCCCTGCTTAGTAGACTATATGATTTTCTGACTCAAAATGGCCAATTCCAGTCCATTTCAGCTCACTTATGCCAAGGATATTGATCTTTATGCATTCCATTTAATTTTTGATGATTTCCAATTTTCGTAGATTCATACTTCATACATTCCATGTTTGCAGGTATTTCTTCTCATTTTGAATCCTGCCACATCAGCAGATGAAGGTCTTGGAAGCTTTACTCCATCTATGTGTTTCAAGTCGACTCGCTTTTGAGGAGGCAGCTCTTTCCCAGTTGAATATTGACTGCCTTCCAACCTGAGGGGCTCATCTTCTGGCACTATATCAGACAATGTTCCACCGGTATCCATAAAGTTTTCACTTATTTTTTTTAGAAGTAGATCACCAGGTTTTTCTTCTTAGTCTTTCTTAGTCTGGCAGTTCCACTGAAATTTGTCCACCATGGGTGACCCTGGTGGTATTTGAAATACTGGTAACATAGCTTCCAGCATCACAGTAACATGCAAACCACCACAGTACAACAAAGTGACAGATGAGTGGTGGATATCTGGGTTGGAAATGCAAATTCTCAGCAGAGGTTCAAACCAGAATGAAATGGTTCAAAGCCCTGTTATTTAAGCCTAATGTATCCCACTCAATAAGGTTGTTCAATAAATTACTTTCAAGAATGTTGTGGAAATAATCCTTCAGAATTAACTTTTGCCTTTTTTTACATTCCTTTACACAAAATTCTGGATTACTTTTCAATGGTTTTGCTGTTTTTCTTATCGGCATGAAAAATAGATGTTGGTTATGAGCAAGAAAACCAATAAATAATTTTAGGAGCAATGAGATCCATTACTGAAGTAGTGGTGCACTGTCTTTTCCATGAAAAAAATATGACATCAGGCCTCCTTCTGAACTGTAACATGACTTAGTAATGTTAGCTATGGAATACAATTTTTGAATCAGCTTCTCTTTTTGTGAGGAGTGATGCATCTAATTTAGCTATCTTTTCAAAAGCAATTAAAATTAACTAAACTGAAATTCACGGAAAATTAATCCATAGAGGCTCTCTGGAACAAAAAGATCACCATTATTCTGTCATTTTAAAAAATGATTTATCTGCCTTAGTGTGAGAGTTTTTGTCTGTTTGTTGTGTTGTGTTTTGAATGAGAAAGCTTTCTTAAAGATAATATGATATCTGGAATCTATTTCTTGACTATGAACTAACCTGACTGAACTTTAAAGTCACTGAGGTAAGGGTGATATTTTAAGCCTAGCTCCTAGCAGAAGGCTTTGTCCATTATGCTCAATAAACACTTAATGATATCAGAAGTATATAAGATCTTCATCAATGTAAATGTTGAGGAATTCTTGGAAGTCTACAGAGTAATGGATCTTTACCCATGACCTTTTTTTCCTTATTAGTTTCTTTGTTTGTTTCTATAATAATAGGCATGGCCAAAAAATCCCAGAAGCCAGTCTAGAGGTCTTCTAAAATAATTGCACTTTCAGGCAATGTTATCATACTTAAAAGCTCTACTTTGTTGCACTTTTCCAGATATAGAATGGAAATTGTAATAACATGACACTATTAAACACGTTACCTAATAACGTAATTCTGGATGTTTGTTGACTTGCTTTATGTAGTTTACTATCTAAACTAGAAAACTTTAACATAAACAAGTGATATTCCATTGAGTTTGTGGTTTAAATAACTCCCAAATGAAGATGTTCAAACAAGTAGTTGTAGTTATGTAAATTAAGTTTTATTTTTATCAAAGTGTTGTATGCACAGAGTTAACAATTCACCAAGTATTCATTGACTAATTGCTTGTATTTTTTAAATTGCTTGAATTTAAAAAAATATCAGTTTTCTACCCAAGCCTTTCACTACAAGTCCTACTCCTTACAGGCAGAATCTTTCAACTTTCTAAGCAGTTTCTTTTGGAATTAACTAATATGCTTCTCAGTAATGTATTTAGACTACATTTGCTTGATTTATCAATGCTATACAGTATCAATTGAATTTCTTAATTTATGACTAGTTAATTAGTTAACTCTCTTAAACTACTATACACCTTTGCACTCATTTCTCTTCCTTACTCTCAATATATTTGGTTAAACAATAGTGTTACGTTATTAAGACTGTGTAACTCTTTTCACTGTTAAGCCAAGCTTTGTTGTTAGGTGCTGTTGAGTCAATTCCAACTCATAGCGACCCTATGTGACAGAGTATAATTGCCCCATAGGGTTTTCTTGTCTATAATCTTTACAGAAGTAGATTACTAGGTCATTCTCCCACAGAGCCAGTGGGAGGGTTCAAACTACCAACCTTTTGGTTATCAGTGGAGCACTTAATCATTTGAGCCACCAGAGCAAAGTAATGGACTACAATTTCTTTTTCACAGAGACCATTTGTTTTCCCATTTGCTTAGTCATCTATGTACCTATAATAAGTTTCAGTGATGAGAGATGTACCTATCACTAATTTTCCCCCCAAGTCTCTCATCAAACACCTTGCAATATTTTTCCAAACATTCATACTCAGCAAAGATCCCTTTTCCTTGCTGGGTAAGTTCTTTCCCTAATCGTCTGTCCTCCCTCTCAAGTCTGGACTGATTATTGTCTAGGTCCAGAGTAAAGGTGTCATCCTAGGACTTCCTTTTACCAATTTTCTCTGTTGGCGCACATACTTCACAAATCCCAGGTTTTCCCTATTTGTAGTTAACTCCTACAAAAATCCTCACAATCCTCACAACTGGACCAATAAGCAACATGATGATAAATGGAGAAAAGATTGAAATTGTCAACCATTTCATTTTGCTTGGATCCACAATCAACACCCGTGGAATCAGCAGTCAAGAAATCCAAAGATGCTTTGCACTGGGCAAATTGCCTGCAGAAAACCTCTTTAAAGTGCTGAAAAGCAAAGATGTCACCTTGAAGACTAAGGTGCACCTGACCCAAGCCATGGAATTTTCATTTGCATCATATGCATGTGAAACTGGACAATGAATAAGGAAGACTGAAGAAGAATTGACACGTTTGAATTGTGGTGTTGGCGAAGAACATTGAATGTACCACGGACTGCCGACAGAACGAACCAATCTGTCTTGGAAGAAGTGCAACCAGAATGCTCCTTAGAAGCAAGGATGGCGAAACTACTTCTCACAAACATTGGACATGTCAGGAGGGATCAGTCCCTGGAGAAGCACATTATTCTTGGTAAAGTAGAGGGTCAGTGAAAAACGAGATCTGGGCCTTCAACGAGATGGATTGACACAGTGGCTGCAATAATGGGCTCAAGCATAACGACTGTGAGCATGGTGCAGGACTAGGCAGTGTTTTGTTCTGTGGTACATAGGGTCACTGTGAGTCAGAACTGATTCAACAGCACCTAACAACAACAACACTTAACTCCTATGTTTTGCTGATACTTATTTCCTATCAGCTTCCTAAGAAAAGGTGCATTAGGAAGATACATATTTTGTCCATGTACCTCAGAAAATATCTTTATTCTATCCTTACACTTGAGTGATAATTTGCCTGGGTATTTTAGATTGAAAATTATTTGTTCTCAGAAATTTGAAAACATTGCTCCATTGTTTTCTAATTTCCAGTATTATTCTTGAGAATTCCAACTGCATTCTGGTTTCCAGTTATTGTTTGTGACCTGTGTCGTGTCCGTCACTTTTTGGATCTTCTTCTTTTTCTTCCTGGTGTTCTGAAATGTATTAACGATGTGCCTTGTCATGGGTCTATTTTCATTCCTTATATATATTCCTATATGTCCAATGCCCCTCTTCTTTCCGTCTTTGAAAAATGTGCTGAAAGCTTTCATTCATTGTTCACCAATTCCCTCCAACTTTACTTTTCCTTATTAGTCAATACTATTTATTTCTTTACTGTTATTTTCATGATGTTTAAGAGGAAATAGGAGATAAACACAACAAGCAAGTCAATTATGTTTAAGCAGAAGACCCAATGTAATTTTTAAAAGGGGAAACTCAATAAACTTAAACCTTCCTAATGCCAGCCTTAAGATTCTTTCGTTTTAGTCCTCAAATAAAGAAGAAAATAAAGGGCAATTCTACAGAAATTTTTAAAAGAAGTCTTTCTTCAATACCAACTACCATTCTTTCCCTACTGCTCCCGCACTTCGTGTATGCCTTTCTCTTCCTAGCAGCTATTTCCAATAAATTTAATTTATATTGCTTTTGTTTTAAATAATTTTATTGCACCTCTTTTTACTTTCTGGCATGTATTTTCCTCTTCCCAAAACCACCTCTAGTAATTTTACTTTATATTGCTTTTTTCTCAAGCAAATGTTATCGTATTTAATTTTAAGAATATTGGAATGTGTATAATCTACTTTAGGAGGGTATATACCATAAAAGATAAAATTAGTTAATATTTTATAGTATACTTATAAATATAATTTAACTGGGCTCCTCATTTCCTATTCCCAAATGAGATGAGACATATCAGAATAAAAAGGCCAATTTTGTTTTCTTACCTGACCAGGTAGTATAGTAACGATGAAAATAGAAATTTAATTATTTTACCTACAGAATTTCCAAAATCAATCTCAATCACACCCAATTTTCTTTTCCTTTGCTTCCATCATAAGAGAACAAACATGAAGTTAAATACTTAGAGCCAACACTTCTTACAAAAATAAAATTGTATTAACGTTTATACAGGTACTCCCCAACTTAGGGAGCCCTGGTGGCATAGTGGTTAACAGCTCAGCCACTAACTAAAAGGTCAGAGTTCTGAATCCACCAGCAGCTCCTTGGAAACCCTATAGGGCAGTTCTACTCTGTCTTTTGGGTTGCTATGAGTCAGAATCCACTTGACTACAACGAAGCAGATTTGCCCAATGCAATGCATCGTTTGATTTCTTGACTGCTGCTTCCATGGGCATTGATTGTGGATCCAAGTAAAATGAAATCCTTGACAACTTCCAGTCTTTTCTAAGTTTATCATGATGTTGCTTACTGGTCCAGTTGTAAGGATTTTTGTTTTCTTCATGTTGAGGTGTAATCCATACTGAAGGCTTCTCTCTGGAGAAGGACATTATGCTTGGTAAAGTACAGGGTCAGTAAAAAAGAGAAAGACCCTCAAGGAGATGGATTAACATAGTTATTGCAATAATGGGCTCAAACACAGCAATGATGATGAGGACGGCGCAGGACTAGGCAGCGTTTCATCCTGTTGTACATAGGGTCACTATGAGACACAATAGACTCAATGGCACCTAACAACAAGAAGAATTCAAAAGACTTTCTAGACATAGTTTCAATTGGCATGTTTCAGAAATACAATGCGGGGAAAAAATAAAAACGTACAGTTTCAAAAAGCAATTTAATTTATTCAGCACCTCTTTTTTAAAAGGAAATGCTATCTTTGTAACAAAAATATAAGGTATTCTAGAAACGATTTTCACAGGAGAAAAGACCAGGCAATCTGCTCCCATAAAGATTACAGCCCAGGAAGTCTTATGGGGCAGTTCTACTCTGTCCTATAGGGTTGGTATGAGCTGGAATCAGCTCCAGGGCTCGCAACAACAACAACATAAATGATTTTAAATGATTTGTAATGTTATCTAAAGTGGCATCTATATAACAAATTTGTTTACAATAACCAGCTATTAGTAAGTTACTGACACACTGTAATCCGTTGTTTGACTGAATCCCTTTTCCTCTCAACCTTTCCCAATCCCTCACCTCCTTAAATATCTTGTATTTTGAATCTGGTAAACAGTGGGTCTTCAACTTAAAAAATTAAGATTTACTTTGTATTGTGTTCCTTGGGCTATGCTGAGCAATAATTAGGCCTAAATATCAGGGAGTCAAAGTCCACTTTGATCATGTTAGGTCATGATTTCATGTGTCTCACATACTAATCTCAACCCCAATACCTAATATTGAAACTACCGCTATTCTCCTCTTAACTCAGGCATTATTAGTATTCAAGTCAGGCCTCCATCACACTCTCTAAATTTAGCATTTGTAGTGCTCGGTATTCTCCACAACTATCAAAACTGCCCCTCCCACAATTTGGCAAGGCAAGGATGCACCAGTTTCCTGTTGATAAAAGAAACATGGCTGACCGTAACTAGACTTGAATCATCTTGCTGGGACCCCAGCAACAAAAAGGTGAGGTGTGGACTTCTGGAAGTGGAGTAAAATTGTATCAGGGAAGTAGGCAGGAAGTTTGGTTAAGGTTACATTGAAACAGATGCAGGGCTTATGCACATAGTCTAGAAAAGAACAGCACTGGCCACTTCCCATGCAGTGCTAACCAGTGATATCCAGCAGAGCATTTCAACCACATGTCCAGTTAACTAACGAGATTTTTGCACTTTCTCCATCCTTTCTCCCTGCTCCCAAATCTAAGAAGATAGGATCAGAGGTAAGATAACAGAGTAAAATAGAAGGCCAATTTTCCTCCTCCTTTCCTGACTCAGACTCCAGCTGGGAGGAGATAAACTGGACTAAGACTGGCTGAGATTTTAATAACTGTAAATGACTGGAAAGCTGTGGAATTCTGTTCAGATATTCTTAGGAGATCTGCTACCCATCTGGGAAATAAAATTGAACATATCCCTAGTTGGGGCAGAAACTGGTGGGAAAATAAAATAATTTCATGTTGTGTCCTACTGAATTAAATATTTCAATAACCTGGTTACACAAATCTCTTCAAAGGTTTAGATAGTAAGGCACAGAGTTACAGTGATGGGTTACTCCTATCGTTAGTATTTGATTTTTAAAACTCAGAGGTAGATATTAACTCATTCTAACAGCACAGGCTAGGATGGAAAAGGATTTTGCACCAAACTACTGTCTGAATATAAATCTCTAAGTGCTTGTAGAAATTCCTAGACAAGCAGTTGGCAATCTTTTTAAATCAAATAAATTAAGGACCCTCTTAATTATTTTTCTACTTTGGATCTAAATGACCTCCCACTCTCCAATCCACAGTGAGTTTATTTTTTCACTATCTGAAATTTTGTTAGTTATTTAAATGTTTACTTGTCTATCAAATATCTCTCCTAAAGATCACTCCTAAAACATTATGCCCTTAAAGGTGATAATATTATCTTGTTCACAGATATATTCCTAGCAACTTGATCATAGTGGATGTTAAATAAATATTTGCTGATTGACTAAATGTAACCTTCACCCATGCAATTTAGACCATATTTTTATGCAAATAACGTTCCCCCCAGGTATTTCTTAAGCACACTATGCTAATTTTTTTGACAGCAACATGTGAGGAGGATTGGCATGGTGGCACTTGTGAGGTCGGGGGATGCGGGGAAGTGCTGCTGGCAAACAAAATGTAGAGGGTGCATGTTATTTGTGTAAAAATACAGTATATAATCTCTACCAAACAAATGGTACTTCATAACCATTTCCTTTTCCCATAAACTGACCCGGATTGCTACACTGAAACTATGCCCTTCTAGGCCAGATTATAGAACCATAATAAAGCCTTTGCTTTATCATGGAGTTAATGTACAGTTTACCAAGGTGGAAATTACTTGTAAAAAGAAATTGATGAACTGTTGCAAAAACAAATACATGTGGCATTTCAAAATTATCTAGTAAATGTATATAAATGCCAGATGTCAAGATTATTATAATGTTAGCATTCCTTAATTTTCACTCTGATTTAGTGAATGAGCTTTAATTTCACTATTTCTTTGTGGATTTTTGTTAGTATTAACCCATAATCCATTGCTGTCAAGTTGATTCCGACTCATAGCAATCCTACAGGACAGAGTAGAATTGACCCATAGGGTTTCCAAGGAGCATCAGAAGAACTATAACACATCACATTATTATGCTTATCAAAGACACAATATTTGATGCACTATAATTTATTAATCTGTTATTTCAAACAAGAATGCTTAACTTGCACCATAACTGTATTTTGTCCAAATTTCTCTCTAGACTTATATTTGTCCTACTTCGGAATTCTAAAATGTAAGGATATTCATGAGACTCTATATTTACTTTTTGTACAAAGCGAAAGCTATCAATTTTCTACTTTCAACTTTACTATGAGAATTATTTATATTACTTAAATATATATATTTGACCCCTAGTGTAACTTGATATGTTATCCCCAAATTATAAACAACTGTAATTTCGAGGAAGAAAGGCAAAACATAAATTTGAGATCTTAGGAAAACAATACAATCCCTAACACTTATTTTAATTAGAATTTTATAGATGAGTAATAGCTCTTCTGCCAATGTCAGGTAAGATAATTTCTTGACACAATGTCGAAATGTTAATGAATCAAGATTCTAACAGAGACAGCAATAGCCCTGAAAGATATTTTACTTGTAGTTGTATAAATTTGAGGAATTTGAAACCTGGTAAAAATTAGATTGGATCATTCAGAAAACGACGAACATAACTCACCATGATAAAAAAAATGGAGAAAATAATCAGAGTAATTTTTAATTCTTCTGAACATTTGCCTTAACACCCAATGGCCACTAGATGGCACCTAGTATTTGGCAACTGTAACACTTTATTTCTAGAGCTTAAAATAACTACAGCATCAGGTCAGTTCTGACAGAGCAAAAATCAATCCTGCATGGACATGTAACACTTCTCTGTCACTTCACTATGAGATAAGAAAAAAAAATAAAAATAAACACTACCATTCAAATGCATGTTAAATGCCTAATTACCTCAGAGATAGGTAGCATTTATGGGATTAAAGATTTATCCATGAATTCAGAAAAATAAGAATTAGATTAAAAGAAATAATCTTTAGGGTAAAACAAGAACACAATTTTTGAAAAATATTGCTAGTATAGCTGAGGGGAAGATGTGTATCTTTTTTCACATGGTCATATATCTTTGTACTGAGGGATGGTTTAGTTTATGGCCAAGGAAAAGAGATCTTCTTGCCTTGAAAGATGCCACTTTCTCTTGCTTTCTCATTTTTCTTCCTTCTATATTTCTAGTCTTTCTTTCTCATTCTACTTTCCTGTCTCATTTGCTTTGACAACTCTCTTCTCACTCCACACGTTTTCCCATCATGCTCTCATCTAGTCCCATGGCTTCACTAATAGCATGTTCACTAGTGATATTCCTGTT
>NW_004444032.1:1845479-1847480 GCF_000243295.1 Trichechus manatus latirostris | reverse complement strand
GAACTGCCAACTTTTTGGTTAGCAGCTGAGCTCTTAACCACTGAGCCACTAGGGCTCCCTGATACTTGCTAGACAACTCAGAATTAGCATATCCAAAACTGAAACTTTTATCTTCCCACTCAAACCTAGCCCCTCTTTTGAATGACTCATCCATACACCCAAGCCAAAAACCTGAGATTCCTCAGTCTGTTTTCCCTCCTTCACCTCTCATATCACTAAATCCTATTGCACTTACCTTTTAAATATCTCCTACATATAACGCTTTCTCTTTATCTCATTTAAATTTTTAGCATTGCAAGTATTGTAGCATTTTCCTTCCTTGGTTTTGATCATACCTGCCTATCCAACCTCATCTTCATTCTCTATCTTAACACTAAACTTAAGGTTGACTGAAATATTCACAGTCCTCCTTTTCTTCTTTTCCTGGTTCTTTACACAGACTTCCCTTTGCCTATAACTTACTGTCTTGATACTTTGCCTGTTGAATTCTTGTCTCTCTTCAAAGTTTAGTGCATCTATGGAGCTTTCCTTGATATCACCGGATAGATCTGGCCATAGTATCAAAACAATACCTTGACACTATGGGTATTTGGATCTTACTTTCTTCATCATAAAATGGGTATATAATGTATCTACTTCATTGTATTTTTTAAGAGCAAGAAATAAAGTCCTTACAAAAGTGCCTAGTATATAGTAAGTACTCAGTAAATATCCAGCATTATTATTATTATCATCACTATTACTATTAAAGTGCCGTCCATATGCCAGGTTCTGAACTAGGTGCTAGGAATATATAGTGGACATATATTATTTACATGTCTGTCCTTCTACTAGACATTAAGATCTTAAAAACTAGGAATAGCATTCTACTTAACTTTGAATACCAAATGCCTGGCGTAATTTCTGATACAGATGAAGATCCTAAATGAAATAAGAAAGGATTGGTGGCATGTTAAATTCCCATAAGCTGATCCTTTCCACTATCATGTCAGGATGTCAGTCTCAGGATATGGTAGGTATTCTAGTCTGAATAGATACAAGAAATGGAAAAAAAAAAAAAACTATCTCTTGTTATGAGATGAAGTATATAGTATAGGTTTAATATACAACCACTGCTTTATTACCTATGCGCACTACTTAGTTGGAGATTATAGAACAATAGGGTCTTGCTATCATGCAATATTCTCCATATTAAAGAGTTAAATTTTTCCAGGAGATGCAGCAATTCTAAGCTTCTATGATACAATAACATGGTTTTAAAATCTATAAACTAAATTTTGGTAGAACCAAAAGTAGAAATAGACTAATTTACAATCACATTGGGAAATTTTAACACACTTTTCTTTGTTACTAACAGAAGCGGCAAATAGAAAATTGACAAGAATTCACAATATTTAACAAAGTATACTTAATTGACAAATATATAACACTGCATCCATCAACTGCAGAATGCCCATTATTTTCAAGTATACACTAAACTCTTACAAAAATTAACCACAACCGTTATAAACCAAGTCAAGAACTAATAGAAGGTCCATAAAGGAGGTGATTGAAGAGAAAGTAAGTTCAGTAGTTGGCCATGCTAAGGTTGAAGTGCCTTCAGAGTTATCTTGTCAGAGATACTGGAAGGCAATCAAGCAGAAAGGCCTAGGAAACAGGGTCAGAGTCAGTCATTTGGGAGTCATTACACATCATGCGTAAGTGATGACATGAAAATGACAGAGAGAAAGGTGAAAGAAGAGAGAGCTGTGAAGAATACCACCATTTACAGGGAGGAGTTACTGAAGGCAACTGAGACCAAGTCTGAGAGGGTGAAGAACCAAGAAGAGCTGGTGTGCTGGAAGCCAATGCCTGGAAACCCTAGCAAGAACCTTGATGGGGCTCATGTACATTGGAGGAAGCAGGAGAGGGTCAGGCTACTTAGAGGAAACACAATCTTAGCATCACAGATGCTAAAGAGATGCTACAAGTCTCAGGCAATGGAAAAAAAAATTAACCACA
>NW_004444032.1:1843215-1844330 GCF_000243295.1 Trichechus manatus latirostris | reverse complement strand
TTACAGATTGCTGTTTTTTTAACCAGAAGATTCACATCTATGAATTTATTCTAAGAAAAACAAATTCAACTAGTCTATAATGAACACATATTAAAATGTTTATTATATCTTGTAAAGTTTTCCATCAACATGGTGAACTGAACTGACCCAGAAGCCTCCCCCCCCACAAACATACAGGTATACTAGACAAAATAAAACAAAAGCACACAAATCATAGTCAAGAATTAAAAAAAAAAAAAGAAAAAGAAAGAAAGGAAAGAATAAAAAAAAGGAAAATTTCCTAATGCCAAAAATGAAGAGAGTACTCAAAGCCATAACAATGGCACTAAAACCTTAGCTGGCCAAAGGGGTATCAGATATATGACAGGCTCTAAGAACTGGGGAATGAGTTGTTCACACTCAGCTGGGAATAAGAAAAGACCCTGAAATCAGTGCAAGGACTAGAGTTGTAACTGAATCTCCTGCAGAAACCTCAGAGCCTTGAAGGCTGCCATATTGATATAAAGGCACCACAGAAAACACAACACAACAGGAGACGTTTGTAAAGTATCTTACTGAATGCTGAATTTTAAAATGATTGAAAAGTATTTGAAGAAATAAAAATGATAATGAAGTATCAGAATGAAAAGAAAGAACAGCCAGAATTGATAAAGAACCAAACATAACTTCTAAAACTGAAAATATTATCAATGATATTAAAAATACAGTGGACTGATTAAACCAATTCATGATAAAATTCCTAGTAATCTAAGAATAGACAGGAGCTTCTTAACATGGTAAGGTACATCTACCAAAAATCTACAGCAAAATTAGGAAGGCAATGGACCATCTTGTGGGAAATATTAATTTCAAACTCGAGTTCACAATCAAGAATCATAAAGATTTGAGAAGCTCCAATACTAGCAAGAAAGGAGCAATAAAATCAACAAGCTGAATTTATACTCGAAGAAATAGTTCATATAATACTTTAAAATAAGTAAAATTAATATGCTTTAAGTGATGAGAGAGTATTACAATGTAAAAGAGGAATAAACAGTTAAACAAGAACAGCCATTTAATATTTTTTAAAAATTTAGAAGCAAACTTTGTCTTTTATATTTTATACAAAATATTCT
>NW_004444032.1:1836099-1840951 GCF_000243295.1 Trichechus manatus latirostris | reverse complement strand
TTTCTTTATGTTGAGGTGCAATCCATACTGAAGGCTATAGTCTTTGATCGTCATCAGTAAGTGCTTCAAGTCCAGCTTCTCAGAGTATTTGCTCAGCATACAGATTGAATAAGTATTGTAAAAGGATACAACTCTGACTACACCTTTCCTGATTTTAAACCATGCAGTATCCCCTTTTTCTGTTCGAATGACTGCCTCTTGGTTTATGTTCAGTTTCCTCATCAGCACAATTAAGTGTTCTGGAATTCCTATTCTTCACCATGTTATCCATAATTTGGTATGATCCACCCAGTCAAATGCCTTTACATAGTCAGTAAAACACAGGTAAACATCTTTCTGGTGTTCTCTGCTTTAAGCCAAGATCCATTGGACATCAGCAATGATATCCCTCCTTCCATGTTCTTTTCTGAATCCAGCTTGAACTTCTGGCAGTTCCCTGTCGATGTACTGCTGCAACCGCTTTTGAATGATCTTCAGCAAAATTTTACTTGTGTGTGATATTCATAATATTGTTCAATAGTTTCCGCTTTCTGTTGGATCACCTTTCTTTGTAATGGGCACAGATATGGATCTCTTCCAGTCAGTTGGCCAGGAAACTGTCTGCGAAATTTCTTGATATAGAAGAGTGAGCACTTCCAATGCTGCATTCATTTGTTGAAACATCAATTCCTGGAGCCTTGTTTTTTGCCATTCCCTTCAGCATAGCTTGGACTTCTTCCTTCAGTACCATGGGTTCTTGATCATACGATACCTCCTGAAATGCCCCATGCATCTGTCAGTTTGTGGTACTGTGGTGGCTCGCATGTTGCTGTGATGCTGAAAGCTATGCTACTGGTATTTCAAACACCAGCAGGGTCACCCATGGTGAACAGGTTTCTGCGGAGCTTCTAGGCTAAGACAGACTAGGAAGAAGGACCTGGTGGTCTACTTCTCAAAAAAAATTGGCCAGTGGAAACCTTATGAATAGCAGCTATTAAGTACAACCCCCAATTTCCAGCCCGTGAGCCTGGCAAGAAGACAAGCAATGAGTATTAACAGCATTAATTACAGAAATGAAAGTTATCATTATTCTGAGCTTCTTCCCTAAACCTGGTAGTTCACATTATAGGCTCTTGAGATAAAAGACCTAGGTTTTATTCTTGGATCTGACATTTATATTGATGTGACCTTGACCAACTCATTTTAATTTTCCAAGCCCAGTTTCCATGTGTGGTGCAAACGGCTAACAGGCTGGGTTTCTAACCAAAAAGATGGAGGTTGGAGTCCACCCAGACGCATCTCGGAAGAAAAGTCTGATGATCTACTTCCGAAAAATCAACAATTGAAAACCCTGTGATGCAGAGTTCTACTCTAACACACATGGGGTTGCCATGAGTTGGAATCAACTCAACAGCAACTGGTGGTGATGGATTATTATTAAGTCTATAATGATTAAATAAGATAATGTACGTATAACGTTTAGCAAAGCACCTAGAAAAGACTTAATAAAGTTTAGTAACTACACTGTCACCATCATCATCCCTGTTATTGCCCTATCCTCAAGGTGGTCCCTTCTAGTAAGAGGATTTTGGAAAGACATATACATTCTCCTTGGCAGCCATTACAAGCACTCTGCAGAAATCTGTGCCCTCCTCTGTTCATTCCACAGTCTTTTGGCCTCAACTATTATTGTATGCCTGTTTGCTAATTGGCTCATGACTCTGCCAATTGCCATAGGTGTAGCTGGCCAATGTCACTCAGGTTACTGTTATGCAGCTGCCAACACTGGTCACAGTTATTTTGACTGGCCACTTCTAATTCTCCACCTGTGACATTCTTCTCACTAAGGTGCTCTCAGAGAAGTCTTGCTCTCTTGGTTTTTAACAATGTTGTAGCTCTTCTATTAGAGTCTGCCTCCCCTCCGCCCCATCCCCTATAACAATGGTAAATGTATGCACACTGCTCAGAATCTAACAAAGAAAATGGACATATCATCATCAGGCTATAAAACAATGGGATACATTTCATTTGCTATAATCTCACTTGCTTCTCTTGTCTCTCTCACATGATGTTTATATTTCTGTGTTTCTAGTTCCTCTATCATTACTATAGGTCAGATTGTTGCCTAATTGGCCTTCCTATCTCTAGAGCCTCTCTCCTCCACTTTATGCAACATGTCATTACTAGATAAATCTTTACCAAAAAAAAACCAGTTCCCGTTGATTCCAACTCATGGCAACACCATGTATGTCAGAGTAGAACTCGTAGACTGCTTTAATCATATCAGTCCCTCACTTAGCAAGAATAAAAAAAAAAAAATGTATACATATAGTTTCTTTAAGGCTCCTTTTCTGGAGGAACTGGAGAACTGGGAGAAGATCTCTTGAGACCAGGTCCAAAGATGATTCAGGTGTACAATCATCCCACCCCACCGAGAGACCACTTGTGTGCCAAACAGTAGCCAAGCTCTCCCTCTCTCTGCATCTCAGCGAGAGCTCCCTGTCCACCAGGAACACACCCTGGGGTTTGAGAGAATGCATTTCTCACCATCCCACACTTACCTTAGTTTTGAGATTTACAGAAGCTTTCAGGAGACGAACCTCTTCTGCTAAATGGTGGGTAGCCTCCAGAGCAGCTGGCTCCTCGGGGTACTGCAGTGTCTGACTGAAACCTAGACTGCTAGGAAACCTCCTCAGATAACTCACTTATGCATGAAATTAGGAGGTTTCTTTATCAAGCAAGCCCATTCCTTCAAACATAGAGCCCAAGACCCCCGGATCTACCTTTTTACCATTTGTGTTGCTTATTAAGCTATTATCGCTTAGCTCCAAACCCACCGTTCTATTCTTGGCTTTGTGGTGCTACTGCAGGGACTCTGCAAACACATTTCTGCATTGCACTTCCATGGGATCCCTCTGTTAGGCTCTGCCAATAGGGAGCGCTAGAGGGACTTGTAGGATAAAGGAGAAAAAAGAGTCCTGTTCTCTCCTGTTTTGCTTCCTGTCTGCTGTTCCTTTGAGTATCATCCCCAGCAGTTCCTTCCTGTAGAAACTAGTTTGCAGATTTTCTAACACTTGCAAAACCAGCTTCACCAAAACTTACCGCAAGACACCAACACCAGCAGTCTGGCACCTCTTCCTCAGAGGTCTGGGTCCCAGGCTCATGAGGCACCTTCTCTATAGTCTGAATTTAACTTTCATGGGACTCTTCTTCTATGTTTTAACACTTTCAACCACTTTCCTTTCTTCCCTTCTCAGCCTTAGAGGTAGTCACTGCTTCCTACCGTTGCTGCCTAAGTGACTTCTTAGAATTCTCTTTACTCTCTAGTTTACCTAGTTAACGATGTTAAACCTAGTTAACAAATCTTATGTTAAATTCTTATGTTCAAATAACTAACGTGGTTTCTTTTTCCTCACTGAACCCTGACGTGTACACCATTGTTGTGCTGTCAGTCTAATGATCCTTTCTGCCTCTTTCCAACTTCCCCATGAAAATTTGTGTGTGTAGGACGAGGGTGGGGGGGTGGCAGGGGAAGAACCCTCTCCAGGAGCACCTCACTGTACATTCAGCCACACCAGGGCCAAGTACATCTCTCTGTTAGGAAGTGAGACCTAGGGAGACTACCTGTGTGTTGCTGACACTCTGCCTATAAATTTCACCAATGAACCTGCTTTACACCTGCACCATGTTTCACTTGTTGAGTCTGTCCCACCTTTGGCTTAATAAGCAGAAGTAGGCATAGTGCAGGAGTCAGAAAAGATATTCAGAAAAAGTTTGACGAATGAGTAAACTAAAATCATTAGTTGTTTAAGGGTAAAAAAAAAAAATTAAGAGTTTAGATTGCTTAAAAGTGCTTCAGACAAATAATGAAGTCCTGTGTTGCTGATAAAATCAGCACCTTCTGAGAAGCTTGAGAGAACCATCCCCAAATGCAGGATCCCTGGTGGTGCAGTGGTTAAGCACTGGGCTGCTAACCAAAAGGTCGGCGGTTTGAACGAACTAGCCGCTCCACAGGAGAAACGTGGCAGTCTGCTTTCGTAAAGATTACAGCCTTGGAAACCCTATGGGTCAGTTGTACTCTGTCCTAAAGGGTGGCTATGAGTTGGAATAAACTCGATGGCAATGGATATTTTTCTAAAGGGCTCTAAACATATAAGTCAACAGACTGGTTATTAAACTCCTCTCTCAGCTCAAAACCTAACCTTCTGTACTCTGCTTTGTGATGCCAAGACTGGTATCAGCACTAACTGGACAATACCTCCTTCTCAGTATTTTGAAAAGCTCCCAATATTTTGGGATATTCCAGATATCTATTATTGATTTACAGTTTAAATCTGTTGTGGTCTGAGATCATATTTTGTATGTTGTCAATTCTTTTAAATTGATTGATACATTATGGCCCAGAGTACGGTCTGCATTGTTGTTGTTAGCTGCTGTCTAGTAGGCTCCAACATGTGACAACCTTATGTATAAGAGAACAAAACATAAGGCTTCACTGAAGAATTCTACTAAACATTTAAAGAAGCTATGACACCAATTCCACACAATCTCTTCCAGAAAATAAAATAATTAGGAAAATAAGTTTCCTGACTTATTTTCTGAGGCCAGCATTACTCTGATACCAAAACCAAAGACATTACATGAAAAAAAAAAGCTAGAAATTAATATATTTCTTGAACATGGATGCAAAGACCTTTACAAAATGTTAGTAAACCAATCCAGAAATATATAAAAAGATAATATTGTGATCAAGTGGAGATTATCCTGGGAAGGGAAGGTTGATTCAACATTGAAAACTCAGTCGTAAAGTTATCCATACTGACATACTAAAAGGAGAAAAGTTATCTGAGGATCTCAATAATGAAAAAGGAAT
>NW_004444032.1:1820833-1821893 GCF_000243295.1 Trichechus manatus latirostris | reverse complement strand
TTACCAATCCCTACCCACATGTACTTGAAATGCTCCAATGAGACTACCTGCTAATGTGTGTCCCAAATGCACCATGCTGTGTTACACCTAGGCATCTGTACTTCCTGCTCCTCTGCTTTGAGTGCCCATGTTTCCTGGGCTATTCTTCAAAACCCAGCGCTGATTTGACCTTTGAAAAGAAGGCTCCCCTGACTTCTCTAACAGAGCTAATCCTCCTTCTGTGGTCGTTTCCCATTTTATCTTTTACACTTCATCTTATTTCAGGTATTATTCTAAGTATTAATTATTTATGTGTTTTTCTTTTCTACACTTGTGAGCATCAAAAGATCAGGAACCACCCATTATTTGCCTTTGTGTGGCCAGAACATAGCACAATGCCTGACATGTAATAGATGCTCAGAAAATATCTGTTTCATATTCATATCTCTCACCAGTATCTTCTCAAGATCCACTTTTGAATATCTGTGTCTTTAATTCCTAACCTTTAATAAGTGTCTCTGACTTTACAGAGTAAAACAATTCTCATATAGTTAATAAGACTTTTTAAAAAAATATTTTCCTTGATAAAAAGAATTCTTTCTCTGCTCACCTTGGAAAAACATCCTGTGATTTGGAAGACCACCCACCACCCACTGCTGCTGAGTCTATTCCAACTCACAGCGATCTGGAAGATAGAGTTCTCATAATAATAGATTTGGATCGATTTATATACCCTGGATCCCAGCCCAGTCCTCCTGACTAGATAAAACTGGTAAGCAGCTCAAGAATTTGTAAATCAAGTGCTAAAAAGCTTATTGTGAAGTTACAACCATTATTTATTTATTTTTACAATGTGATTCTCCTTTTCCGTTTGCAGCCTTAAGTGTTTCTGGAAATTGGAAAGTACTCCCCAAGAAATCAGAAAGTCATTCCAACATCATCAAATAGGAGAATGCAGATCCTATAGATGATGATAAACTATATTGTCCCAATATTTCAAAGCAAGTGAAAAGTGGATAAAATAAACACCATGAGCAGCACTGAATGAGGAAAGACTTCAAGATATGTAGCAGAGGTAGGT
>NW_004444032.1:1816443-1820712 GCF_000243295.1 Trichechus manatus latirostris | reverse complement strand
AAATGTTTCCTTATGTGCTTCTTTCTTCATGATTCATTCCCAGTCATAGGTGTATATATATATGTGTGTGTGTGTGTGTGTGTGTGTGTGTGTGTGTGTATATAGATATATATATTTTTTAATCTTTGTTTCCCCCACTGCCCATCTGATCCCACTTGGTGGTATTGTTTTCTCTGCTACCCAGATGAAATCTAGAAAAAGTCCCATGACTTTTTGGTCATTCATTCGTAATAAAAATTCCTCTGATCAGACCTCATCACACACATAAAAAAAGAAAGAAAGCCTCGTTTCAGCAATTAAAATGTCTAGTCCATGTAATATCAAACTTCATTTAAAGTTAAAGCTTCTCCTCTGCCCCAGTTGGCCAGCTGTAGGTTGTTACCTGCCAGGTGGAAAGAAGTTTTGTGGGTTCCTTCTCTATTTCCTCTTTTTCTTTATAAGTCCTACATAGGTGGTCTAACATTAGAATGTGGGAATAGTTGGCAAATATTGTCTTGGGGCTTCAGCCAAAACAGAGACAGAAATAGTTCAATTTTAACATCCTGTTGCATATCCGTGGTAGCACAACTGAGACCTGTGATTTTCATACAGCTTTCAACTCCATACATTGCAAGTTGAGACGGAGAATTCAAGGGCAGGCACTAGAATAACAAAGTGGGCACGTTTGCGCTCTTTACAGGAAATACCTAACCACACATGTCACAATCATCTGCAGTGTTTCCCAAACATTCCCACCAACTTACCCTAAATCACTGAGAATGAAGACAGACCCCGGTAGGAAATGAGTTCTTAATCTAAAGAAGCACCAAATGCCCCGTATTTATTACAGGCTTGTTTTATTAATTAAAACACACAAATCTTGTATTCTACACCACTATGTTTCTATTTCTTTTAACATAAGGATCATGCACCACATTTACTTTCTAATTCCAGTTAAATCTTGGTAAAATGACATATGGCCCAGTTTGATAATCATGAATCTATAGAAATAATGTTATTCATGTAGTTCAAAAGAACACTTTTAGACTTACGTATTCGTTGTTCCCCTTATTAATGAACGACCATTTAAGCTGTTCTTAGCAGAGGAGTTTAAATTTCTACTTAGAGAGAAGCAAACATTTGTTTACAGGAAATCTATTAACCAAATAAATACCTGGGTCCTTTTCCAGACTGTTTTTTTTCTTCACTTCTCTTAACATATCCTCTTACAATCTGATTATTCTCCAATTGCAGGAAGCACTCAGGAGGTTGGCTTAAAATAGAAATCAGCAATATCATTGGAAAGAGAAAGGAAACCTTAGAAACTTAACTTTTTTATTCATTCAAAAGGAAACCGGTCCTGCAAAACAACCGAGTTACAAGTAGGGCTGAGCTGAGAATCCCCTTACAAATTCATTTCATGCCAGTTGTCCTGTTATGCCTGTTGTGGATCGTTTGCCCATTAGAGTTATCTGTAGTTTTTCTATGCATAACTACAACTCTAATGGAAATAGGAGGACTCCTTGCACAACTCTTTTAAGCTCAAAGCTGATTCCCAGTGATAGAGATGCTTAAAGATAAGTGGAAACTATTCAGCCCTCTTTCAGTTCAAAAAGCTAACTCCTGCCATTGAAAGATAAACATTCCTGAAGAGTTATTGGCGAAGTTAATATCCCACTGGGAGGTGAGCTGTCATAAGGCCTAGCTGCAAAAGCAGGCAGAGTCATAGGAGAAGAGCAAGAGGATAAGCCAGTTAGCTGGTTCTAAGTTTAAAAAGCAAAAAACCTCAAAATACAGGAGACGAAACCTGGAACTAAGGATATTAGTTGTTCAGCATAGTGAAAAGTAAACACAAAGTCTAGGACAGTATTTTCAAAGAGTGTAATCCTAAAACCTTCGACATCCAGAATCTAAGTTGGGGGAGGGAGTGCCCAGTGCATTTAAATGCAAATTTGTAGGCTTCATACTACACCTACTGAATAAATATTTGAGAGTTATGTTGTAGAAAACTGCCACCCAGGTGATCTTTATTGATGTTGAAGCTTGAGAACCACTGGATTAGGATCTAATAGATCAATAATATAAGGAGAGGGAAATCATGGATCTGAGACCAAATGGTTAACAATAGTGTGAAAGATAAACAGTTTACTATCTCTTATCCACAATTTTGAAATCCATAAAGCTCTGAAAAGCAAAAAGTTTTTTGTTTTGTTTTGGTAATTTATGCAGAGGCAACGCCCAACCTGATCTGAACTTAGTTGCTGGCAAAAAAGTGACCTGTATTTATGTCATGTGTAGTCTACTTATCCTACATTGTGGGAGCATGCAGATTTCACTGCATATTCATTATTTAATATCCCAAATAGGGTTATTATATAACATAAGGTACATGTACCATATTCTGAATTCAGAAGCATATTTGGTCCAAAGTGTTTCAGACGTCTGCTGCTCTTTCAAGAATTTTCAGTTGCAAGAAAATAATGCACCTAAATGAGCTAGGACCTAAGAAAATATCGGGGGAAACCTCTATTAAAGGTAAAGAGGAAAAGTTGGGGAGAGTCTTCATGCTGCAATGCAGCTCTGGCACCTGTAAAACGTGAGGGCAGGGACAGATTACCCAATAAGCAAGGTAAGCATGTGCTTAAGGTGTAAACAAAACAGGGACACCAGTTGTCCAAAGCAAAGACTCATAGATATCAAGCAGATAGGACACAAGGGAAAGCGAGTACCAAAGAGGAAGGGAAGTGGCAGGGCACTAAATGGAATTGATACCAGCTCCAGTGTGTAAGAATGCGCCGGCAGGAAATAAAGTTCATGCAGGGTCAACAAGGGTGCCCACGTGCAAGATTGTTTAAGCTATGAGGCCCCTACCACTTTAACACCTTCTTTGACATCTGTCTCCTAAGGTCTGCTTTTGAGTAATTGAAACTCCTTATCTCGGCAGGTCTCTTGGGAGTATACTATTTCTTTCTAATAAACAAGAGGTGGGGGTGGGTTGATAAGTCTAACTCTTGCTACATTCACACAATATTCGACTGTATCCAACATGAGTAGTTAGTGGGCAAGGATGGATTATGTTAATAGATTAACAGATCTCTGATTCATTTTGAGAAAATTGCCTTGTACATCCATGTCTGCTGATCCAGCAACTCCAGCCAGGAGGGTCAGCAATGCTGTTTGCCATGATACAAACACAAGGGTATGCTTTTAGGCACATCTTGATAAGCACCCAATGGGAACTCCAGTCCCAGACGATGCACAAAAGTGAGTGAACTTGAATAAATTGACCATTGCAATGAATTCAATCAAGTTACTTTTTAACTGCATAGCATTTATGTACAGAGTTATGTTCCAAGTTTTCTAAATAATAATATTTATAACTTTAAAATATCTTGGCATACACACAGATGCAATACACCATAGTTTAATTTAATAGTAACATGAGTAATAATTTAATATAATACAAAAAAATTGGAAATATTAATATTTATATAACAGGAAAACTTTTAATTTATGCATCAACTGAGTTTCATTTTTTATTGTCAGTTTCATGGGACTCAGTGCAGATATTACTCTATATAAGCTAATAAATGAGGTATTAGGCACATTAAAAGGATATAAAATTCCATATTTATCATGTAAAATGTTTATGTGTGTTTCTAAATTTGTCTTCCAAGATAGCAATGAAGAGCATTTATCAGAACATTACATTCATATTTTATCAGAATGTTTTTGTATCTTCATGTAAGGAAATTGAACAATTCCTCGAGGAAATAAATTAAATGAATATTTAGATAATAAAACCTATATAAACGTATTTTCCATTTCCCTTCAGTCTGACTTTCTTTTAAGAAATTGATTGATACTGTATGACTCATAAAGCAAACTTGCTCTTTGAGAAGTGGTGCTATTATTAAATTATGTACGTATCTCCAAATATGGGAGTTGAACAATTCCACAAAGAAATAAAATGTACATTTTATAAATTTTGTATATGATAACAATTAACAATTATATTTTCCTTTTCACTTTGGACCCATCAGGTATAACCTCACATCCAGTTCTCTCTCATCGACCACATAAGAATGCGCCAGCGGCACTGTTCACTATAATCATGTGATTCGTGACATATCTGGTCCTGTCCCGCTCAAAGCAAACCAAAACACATCTTCATATTGAGCATGTCCTTGTATTTGTATCATGCTCTTTGTGATTGCTGTAGCCCCTGTCAGGTGTTAGCAGTAGTCCAATGAACTGTGAAGACGTAGCATCAAAGGACAGAAAGTGAGC
>NW_004444032.1:1810778-1812919 GCF_000243295.1 Trichechus manatus latirostris | reverse complement strand
TTAGAGGAGTCCTGGGTCTGGTACGCCTGCCATGCTCAGCCATTGGCTGAGAGCAACCCTGGGGTAGTATGGCCTTGGCATGATGTTATAGTGGATCTGAACATGCTCCAGCAAACTTCACTCTCATAGCTGGTGCTCTATAGGGAAATTTGAGTAATGTACCTCCTTGGCAAGGTCCCTAGGTAGTGCAAATGATTTTCACTTGACTACTAACCTAAACGTGGGCGGTTTGAACCTACCCAGCAGCACCACAGAAGAAAAGCCACTGATCTGCTTCTGTTAAGATTGCCTCCAAAAATACCTTATGGAGCAGTTCTACTCTGTAACACATGAGGTTGCCATGAGTCAGAATTGATTCTGCGGCAACTAATAACAACCTCCTTGTTTATCACAGACTCTCACTTAACCACATGGAGCAGAGCAACCGAGCAGCCGGCAGCTTTGCTTTGGATTGGAATATTAGAGAGAAATACACTTCCTTGTTCTGTAAACATCTATTTTATTGGCTCTCTTTGTTACATCAGCCTAACCTTATTTTCACTAATATAGTCCACATTTCTAATTGCCTTTCTCTACATATCTTTGTCAAACTATATGCCTTAATTTAGGATTTGCATAATATGATCACTATAGGTAAAATATGAAACTTTTTTTGGCCTATAATAGTGGTTCAGCCTTGAGAAAAAAAGCTGTCAAAGGAAATACTGGGCTTTAGATCCTTTGGGGAGCCCTGGCAGTGCAGTGTTTAAGAGCTCGGCTACTAACTAAAAAGTCAGCAGTTTGAATCCACCAGCCCCTGCTTGGAAACCCTAGGCAGTTCTACTCTGTCCTATAGGGTCACCATGACTCAGAATCAACTTGACGGCAACGGGTGGCTCCTCTGGGGAAACATTAAAACTTTTGGCTAACCTCTCTGATTCAGTCTGACTGGCCCATCGTTGTTGATGGAAGATTCTGTGGACAGCAACATGGTTGTTGGTTGACAAGAGCCGAAGCCAACTGGCCCCAATCCTCTGACTCCCATTTCCCCTGTAGGAATGCCAACTGCCTCCACCTCTCTGAATATACCCTGAGGGGAGCCCTAGCTGTTACAAGCAAAGTAAGCAAACAAAAATAGATCTCATAAAGTTTGTTACCATATCTATCGATTTGAACATATTGCATATCCTCCAAACTCCACCTGGTCTTTTCCTTTATAGCCAGGTAATACAGAGTTCTCAAGATAAGTCTTATGAAGTACTCATGAAGGCCACACTATTCACAGGAATAGAGAGAGAAACTGGGATTCTGTGCTGACCCCTGTTACTAAAGACACAAGAAAACTCTGATAAGTTTTGGTCAGACCCTTACATAAAATAAACATTTATAGGACCAATATTTTTTGGTAACCTGTTTTATTCATGGTGTGCAAGTACAGTGATTTGTCTCATTTCTTTGCTGTTTCAAAATAGTGGTCACCTTGAAAACCAAATAAAAAAAAAATCACTTGAGAACTTGAGCATTTATGCTTGTTCTAGTTTTCATGGGGCCTGTATGAATTTTAGGTATAAGAATAAATGCTGGAAAAAAATGTTCACTAGTCGGTGCCCTTGCCTCAGAGTTCAATTCCAGTTGTTCTCAGAGATTTGAGCATCATGCTCATTACTTATTTATATCTTCCCTCTTTTTTCCACTTTGCAGATAATTGCTACTTAATTGATAACTGCCTCTGCGCAAACCTAGTCACAAGACACACTGCTAAATAGAGGAATCATTAATCTGTGTGTATGTTGTAGATTTCCTTAAAAGGGTGACTGGAATAAGCAAAGTCATTAGCAGTTTTTTTGCAACAGTGTACTTATGAAAAGCTCTGTGGAGAACACATCAACAGTCAGTATGTAACTGAGCAATTAATACAGGACTTCTGTCCTTTTGGGTGTTAGCACTGGAGTAAACAGAAGCAGATGTGAAGTGTTTGTGCTGTTAGCATGCACAGTCTGTTCTGACATATGCAAATACCACTCATGCTTACAGAGCCTGCAACCCCTATTGTACCATGACCTTACCGATGAAGCCCTATGACAGAAGTGCTTCATTTGCTCTTGGTGCTATTAATTATTAACAGACCAATCCCACCTTTTCTTGTTTTTAAAGCTGTGCAG
>NW_004444032.1:1808075-1809961 GCF_000243295.1 Trichechus manatus latirostris | reverse complement strand
AACTCGTTGGCAGTGGATTTTGTTTTGGTTAGTTAGGTATTTTAAATTCTCTAAATTACAACACACTTTTTGCACGATGAAGGCTAACTTTCCCTTAACTACTTATTTTATAAAGAAAGAACATTGTTTATGGCCACGCACTGCTGCATATGTGGATATATTCCAGACTTCTCGTCTTCCGATGACTGAGCTACACCCAGTTCAAGTACATCCCAACAGAATGAATTCTTTTAAATCATTAGTACTTTCTGCTATAGATATCTTTGTGCTTTTAGAAATCCTAACACTTACTCTGCTCTTCTACCAAAGTCCTGGTTTTCCATCATCCCTTTGTATAAACATTTGATATAGAACTTGACTGAAAATATTAAGGGAATAGGCTGAAGCAAGGTATCTTGGAGTTGTTGAATGAAATCCTATCTCATCTATAAAAACTTAGCCGACTAGATGAAATATGACCCAGATTCTTCACACTCAGCCCCATTCTCAAATGCAAATCTCATATTTAGTAAGAAATAGCAAACACTAAATCTTGTGCAGGGTGTAAACCTTCATTTGTTCATAATTTAACAACACTGTCTTCATCTTTATTTAATTTGAGTACGGGCTTTGTTTTTCTAGGTTTTTGAATTGCTATTCAGAACAAAGTAGTTTCTTTTTCCTTGGTCATATATTCAAAACATGCTTAGTATAATGCTTAACAAAATTTTTTAAACAATCTTTCATTTATTAAAACAGTACTTATATTTTTAAGTATATAATCCATCAAGTAAACACTGTTCTGCAGGGAAAGAATAAAAGGAAAGGTGAAGAGGAAGTCGGGAAAACTAGAAAAGTCAGTAAGGATTCATGTTGTGTAGTATAACTCTTCTTTGAATGGCTTTATTTTTAAACTGCTATATGTCCCAAATGGTTAAGTGCTACAGCTGCTAACCAAAAGGTCAGCAGTTTGAATCCACCAGCCACTCCTTGGAAACCCTATGGGGCAATTCTACTCTGTCCTGTAGGGTCACTATGAGTCAGAATTGACTCGATGGCAACGGGTTGGGTGATTCGGTTATATGCCCCAATATAATGAGAATTTTAGGGCAGGAAATATTTATGATCTAAGGACTATGTTAACTATGGTGAGGTATGACAGATCTAAACATCCTAAATCCTGGAATCCAGCAGCTGGTTCCTGGGCTGCAGCAGGATATGTAGAGAGGATACTGACTGGAGAAAATCTTCATGAGTCTCTCACAGTTCTGCATGTCTTGCTTGCTAGCAGAGCCCCTGACTGCCCTTTGTTCCAAACTGTCCTTTCAAGGATATTTGTATAGGAAACAGCCGTGGAAAATAGGTGTCTCCCTCTAGAAGAAGAGGCAGGTTTGCTTACTGTCCAGTAAAATAACGATTTTGTCTCTCTCCAGGGTAAAGTCAAACATGCTTACTGCCCATTATAAAAAATTCTTGTTCCCAAGCTCAGAGTTCATCTCTTGAGTATAACCCAGTGCACAACCCAGTGCATGTGCCGTTATCATCTGTCGCTTTTCAGGTCACCCTGTGGGAAGTGGGATTCAGAGATCCAGCACAATATAGGCTGATTCTCACACTAGTTGCTGTGCCATGAGTGATGAAATCTTTTGACGTTGACAAGAGTCTCATGTCTACCGAAAAGATCCATAAAATCATGGCAGGCTAACTTGTTAGCTCTCAAATAAAGTAAAATCTCAGACCCTCTATGGTTCTGGATAGTTTTGGTATTGGATATAGGATGCTAACAAAGACATGCTTTGTGGAAGAAGGGAGATGAGGGCCTCATGGGGCAATTAATGGGATATGAAGGAAGTCCATAAGAATCAATATATTGGCCAACCTGGCAATAACTGGGTCTCCATTTTATT
>NW_004444032.1:1806379-1807134 GCF_000243295.1 Trichechus manatus latirostris | reverse complement strand
AGAAAATTAGATTCAATAATTCAATCAGAATCGGAGAATTCTAAGCCCTATCAGTGAGTGAAAGGCCACTTTGGAATTACTGCCAAGGTGTGCTCCCAAGTGATGAAGGTCCCAGTGGTGGGCCCAATAATTGTAACAACACTTTCTTCTACAGGCACCATGTGCACCCTGAGGACTATACACCTTGTGTTGAAGCCAGTCATTACCTTGCCTTCCTCCAAAAAATACAGTGATTTACACTTGAGGAGTAAGGGGGAAAAAAGACTTTTAAGTGTTTAAGGAAGCACCATTGAGACTAGCTGGGGACAGAAAAGGCCTTAAACAACAACAACAAGTTATGTCAGTTAAAAAATTTTCTAGAAGAATGGTGTCAACCACAAAACATTGTTTACCTCACTTCCGGTTAAAGTTTAAGCTGCTTCCTCCTCATCTTCCCGCTTGCAGCTGTCTTTCAGATCAGCCAATTAGAACTAGAATCCTGGGCATGCGCAGTAAGAGAACGAGGTTGACCGCCAGTTGGCCCCATTCCCTGATAAGCATTGCTTAGGAACCAAAGGACCCGTGCCAAGGAAACAGAATCACTGGACGTACGTCATCGAGCCATGACCGAGCACATTTCAGAAGCGAGAAGTCCGTCGGCCACTTCTGTGCCGAATCCTACCCCTACCCCTTTTTGGACATGTATGAAGTTAATGAATGTGTATGACTTCCCCTTTCCCAAGTTATACAAAACTTCCTCCAGCCATTTGTTGGGT
>NW_004444032.1:1772550-1805118 GCF_000243295.1 Trichechus manatus latirostris | reverse complement strand
GGTGAACACATTGCAAAGACGGAGATAATGTCTCCATCCAGAACAAAAAGCAGATTTGCCTACAGTATTGGAAGATAATGCCTCCCTCCAGGGCAGTGAGCAGGCCTGCTTATTTTGAAAGATCCCAGATCCCATTTTAAAAGATCTGGACTATAACCTGATGGTTTCTCTCCTCTAGAACAACCCTTGTATGTGCAGTATAATCTGACTCAGTCTGTGTTCACCCTGTGCATTTGAGGCTCAGAATTTATCATAAAATAATTAAGATTATTTCTTAAGGAGATAATCACATGAAATGCAAATATGTAGGGTTATGTGTGCAGCATTGTTTACAAGGGTAAATATTAGAAATACATATGAATTAAATACTACTAAAATATATTGTGACTCATATATACAATGCAAACGAGGTAGCTATTAATATGAGTTGTTAAGACATAAGTATTTATTTGATACGGAACTAAGTTAAATGAGACAATGAATAGCAAGGGATGAGGCTGAATAGGTAGATGGGATAGCTCTAAAAGGAACTTATGAGGATATATCACAGAACTATTTTGAAGAGAATGGGATGGATGATGAGAATTTTACTTTAGAATGAAAAATCTGGATGCATATAAAGTTTGGCTGAGAATCACAAAGACCATTTAGGAGGTTCTTACAGTAGTCTAGGCAAGAGGTGGTAAAACACTATAATAGAACTTGGCAATGTGAATGGCAAAGATGAGATGACATCAACAGACATATCAAAGGAAAATTAACAGAATTTGATGAATCATTGAATGCCACTAGCTGTGTGATGCAGGAATGAAAGGAAAATTTGAAAGAGAAGAAAGTGTTAAAAATAACCCTCCAGTCAATTGTGATATCTTAACTGAGAGATGGAATCTAGGAGGATGAGCTGGTGTGGATCAGGTTATCAGGAAATAATGACGTTTCTGAGCATGTTGACCAAGCAGCTGGATATGACCTATAGTATTAAAGCTCAGGAGTGAGTTGTGGACTAGAGGTGTAGATTCGGGTGCTGGTATAAAAAACATATTTTAAGTTATGATGGGGAATGAGATTGGCCCCAGAGAGCGTAGAGAATATGACAAAAGTGTCAAGGATAGGAATGTTCAAAACAACATTTTTGCAGTTAGTGAAAGAAGTTTATGAAATGAAAGCAGGGATATTGAATCTAGACTCTTAGAATGATTTTTTTTTTTTTTTTTTTTAAGAATAGGGAAGATATTCACTAGAGAAATACAACCTCTCTTATTGGCACAAGTTAAAATCAAACCAAACCCATTGCCCTGGAATCGATTCTGACTCATAGCAACCATATAGGACAGAGTAGAACTGCCCAATAGGGTTTCCAAGGCTTTAAATCATTATGGAAGCAAACTGCCATATCTTTCTTCCACAGAGCAGCTGGTGGGTTCGAACCACTGACCTTTCAGTTAGCAGCTGAGCGCTTTAATCATTGTACCACCAGGGCTCCTTAGGCACAAGTTATTATATTAAGCAGTGGTTTCCATGGACTTCTTTGAAAGCTCAGTGAGAACACAAAGAGATTTAGAGTGAAAAAACGGCAGTGGCGGATATAGATTACATTCTTTTTTCTTAAAATACAACATATTTCTTTTGTAATAAAAAATACTAAAAATGAAGCTCTCTATAATTTCTTTGGAAAGAAAGAATGTGCAAGACAGTGCTTCTCAAGATAAGTGACTCAAGGAAGGTGTGATATCTTTATTTTCCTAAAAAAGAGATGGCATAGATTTTTGAATACCTGAAAAGTGTCTGACAGAAAAGGAGATCCATTGACCAAGCCCATCAAACTACGGGATTAGTGCTTGTTCTCAGCAACTCTGATTTTCCTGCCCAGATGGAAGAGAGGGCTAAGAATGCAGATGTGCACTGAACAGTACATGTAAAAAATGTTGTATTGGCAAATGTTTTGCTTATATATATATATATGTTCTTACTGCAATAAAAAAAAGATGTTCCATCTTGCAATTCAACAATACATAGACAAATAACAACAACAGCAAAAAAAAGAATGCAGATGTTTACAGCCACCCACCCCTGTCTCAGGCGTCTCAGAATGTTTTTTCTTTTTTTGTTGTTGTTGCAAAAATATAGGTAACACAGCATTTGCCAATTCAATATTTTCTGTGTGGACAATTCAGTGAAACCAATTACACCAATCATGTTTTGCAACCATCATCATATTCGTCATCAAATTTTCCATCACCATAAACAAATGTATTTTAATTTTTATTTAGAACTAAGGGTCCTTCTAAAATATAATAGTCAGTAATAAAGAACATTCCACAGAAGTGTCAGCTATCATGGAGGTTATATTTGCCAATTCTTTGCCCTGCTAAAAAAACTGGAAAAGAGTGTTGTAGTTGGTATAGTATTTCAAAGACCACTTCTTTGATTCAAGTGTTTGGAAATGTTATGGAAAGGAACCCTTGATAATACAACAGAAAATTTCAAAAATTAATTGTGAAATATCAGCTGTCTCACAGGCTCCCCTTTTCTATCCCCGGTCCCCTTCCGCCACCACCATCAGTATCTTACCTGGTGAAAGAGTAAGAGTTGAAAATCGGAACAAAGGGGTGAGAGGAGACAAACAGAACATAGGATCTGACAGGTTTGTGAAGAAGCATGACAGGTAAAGTGGTTGCCTGTGGTATTTGGAGGAAGGTTCATTATCGGATGGTAATTAAAATTATCCCTCACATTGGTTAAGTTAGAGAGGAGGGACGTGCTATTTCCCTGAATTATTTCATAGTCTACTAAGACTTATCCCTCCTGTGCCCTTCTGACAATTTTTGCAGTGTTCCCAGATTCTCTCCTCATCAATTTCTTTCTTGGGTTTTAAAAGAGAGAAACCCAAGTCATTTTCCAAACCCAGCTCTTTGTGCTTAGTATCGCAGATTGCCTTAAAAGGCATGTGCCATGAGACTGTGCATATTAAAGGATAAGAGAGGCTCACCGTGTAGTGTATGCATCACATGAAGGATTTATAAAATAAAAGGCTATTTATAGATTATGATCTAAACGCTCATCACGTTCTTTTCCTTCCCAGAGAATCCCACTTGGATTTCTCTCCTTTTCCCTTGCCTTGCTAATTGAACGTTCCTTTTTTAATGTGTCTTTCCATTGTCTTGTCTTTGCTTTCTTTGAAGAGAAACTTAGGTTTTTAGTCTCATTTTATTCCTTTTCATCTCATTTTCTCTGGCATAGATGGTTTGTTGTTTTGTATCCCACCATTAACTTCGGAAATTCTCCACATAATTTATTTACTGAACTAATTGCAATTCTTCTGACTTAATTTGGTCGATTACGATTTGTGTTTTGTTGCTTCAAGTTCCTAGACTGACACAAATTGTGTCACTTCTAGCAGCTACAGATGCCATTGAAAATAAAAATTTGGTGTCGTTCCAATCAATCAGCTCTCCCTTCTCCTTTTAACTTTTTATTTTATTTTTTAGTCTCAAACTTCTGTCATCATAAAGAGGGTTGTTCACTATTCCAAAAAGTGCTAAGAACAGGATTGCTATCCAAGCAGAAGAGAATCTGTTTTAAGCGATGAGACATTTGGGTTGATGGTGGAAGAAAAAGGTGCTTCATGCCTTCCCTTCACTTGTAGAAATGCTTTATTTTAGAATTCTCAGACCTGGTCCTTATTCACATTATTCCCAAAATAGAATGTAGTGACATTTATAAAAGGAGGAATGAGTTCTACTTTGTTTCTTTATAGCCCAAATGCTTTAAAACTTAAACACTTCATGAAAAAAAGATTAAAAGAGTGTACCCATTAACACAAATATACTTAATTTAGTGGGTTCAAGTCTGTAGAATGTTAAAACAATAAGATTAAGTGTTGAAAGAGTCATTCTAAATATTTATTTAGCCCATCTACCTATATCACTCTAATTGGTGTTTCTCCAAGATGCAAAGAAAGTAGAGTTCAATTCAATTCAACAAATATTTATTAAATTGCTATTATGACCAAGACACTGTGCTAAGTACCACATGGAATACAAATACAGGAAATGTAGTCTAAAAGAGGCTTGACTTCAGTTCTCTTTATTTCAGCCAAGATTTATTGAGCATCTAGGTACTGTGCTAAGCACTGAAACATACAACACAAAGGAATGTGCCATCTTGTAGGCTGGGTCTGGTGAATCTTCAAAATTGCATGCAAAATTATGTGTGTAAGTGGCATGTAGGTGTGTACACTCAAGTGTATTTTTCCTGAGGAGAGGGGCACTATCTTCTGGACTCTCAAGAATATCAGTGACCTAAAAACGTTAAAACTCATTTGTGCAGCGTAGGGTAGATTCTCAGAGCTTAGCGAGAGCCAACCAAAGGACCTACGTGGTGCTTGGGATTGGGCGATATGCTGAGAGGACCATTAAAGAAGTACTTTACAAAGCTAAGGCAGACAGACAGGTCTCAGAATTAGAAGGCAATTTTAAAAAGTTATTGCTAAACTAGAACATTAAATGTTATAGGAGGGAAGAGAACAGGCAGAAAATCGTGGAACTGGGGGTACAGGCTTTTAGATTTCTGAAGGGAACCAGCTTTGAAGGCAGCCTTGAAGAAGATGTAGGGATTGGGTACTTGGAAACGGAAGGCAGTGCGTGCCTGGTCTGGGGAGACAGCATCAACCAAGCTACAGAGGAGGGACTGCGCAGGGCATATGCAGAGATCATGGCTCCTCTGGATGCTGCCTGGATGGTGTTTTTGAGCTAGTTTCTTTGGAGCCCAAATGTCCTTCAACCCAGCCCCAGAAGTTTCTACATATGTTACACCACTGCTGACTCGACCACAAAGCAGATGTTTTGTGTGAGCAAATACACACATAAACACAGACACACACATTAACTTCTCTCACACAGCTCTTCTCTTTTGATCACAGTTTATTAAGTTGTGAATTTATTAAGAGCCTACTTTTTGCTAAGCCTTGTGTAAGAACTAAAGATGAAAAATGACTTCTGTTGTCAAGGAGCAAATGTCCATCAGGTGGAGAAGGAGAAAAGAAGCATTGCAAAGACAGTAGCATAAGCAGAGGCAGGAAAGTGGGTAACTGTGGCCCTTTCTGGGAATGGCAAGTATTTCATCTGAGCTGATGTTCAGAGAAAGAGAGGTGCAGCAAGAAATGAATTTGATAAAGTTAGACCTCTTAAAAAAAACTATCTGTATCATGCACAGAAGTTTATATTTTGGATATCAGGGAAGCATTAAAAGGTTTTAAACAAAGGAGTGATAGGATTCGGCCTGAGTTTTAGAAAATCTCTCTGGCAACAATGTGGACAGTGGTTTTGAGTGGGCAAGAGTAAAGATCAGAACAAATTTGCAGAGTATTACAATAGATTAAGTTATAGAAGATGTCACATAGACAAGGGAGATAAAATTATAAAGAATTGGTCACTTAGTAGATGTGAGATATGAGAGAAGGTCTAGGATAACTACCAGGTTTAATGTTTGGGTGACTAAGCAGATGATAAAAAACCAAAAACCAAGCCCATTGCAGTCCAGTCAATTCTGACTCATAGCGACCCTATACTAAATAAGGGGAAAAAGGTATGAGCAAAATTGTAATATATTTACATCTTGCATTTGAAGAGTCTGAGGAATATCTAAGTGGAGATGCTGAGTACTGTATTTTTACACAAATAGCATGTGCCTTGTATGTTTGTTTGCCAACCACACCCTCCCCCTGCAAGGTATTTTTGTATGTGTGCTATGGTAATTTTTTTTTTTAACAGCAACGTATAAAAAAAATTGGCATAGCAGCGCTTATGAAAATACCTCATTGGGGGAGGGTGCTGTTGGCAAACAAACATAGAAAGGTGCACATTACTTGCATAAAAATACTGTAGTCTCCTTTATAAAATGGAACTCGAAGGCTCTAGATCAGGGGACAGTATCTATAATTAACAGTGTGAATCCAGCTCCTAACCTATTTGTATGGTCTGCAAGCTAAGTATAGTTTTTTATATTTTAATGATCAAAAAAAAAAAATCCAAAGAAGAATAATGTTTCATGACAAGTGAAAATTACATGAAATTCAAATTTCTGTGTCCACAAATAAAGTTTTATTGCAACACAGCCATGCTCTTTGGTTTAACATGGTCTATGGCTACTTTTGGAACCCTGATGGTGCAGTGGTTTAGAGCTCGGCTGCTAACCAAACGGTCAGCAGTTCGAATCTACCAGCCGCTCGTTGGAAACCCTATAGTTGCTCTGAGTCTGAATCAACCCGATGGCAATGGGTTTGTTTTTGGTGGGTGGGGGGTGGGGGAAGTATGGCTACTTTCACACTGCAGTAGCAGAATTGAGTAGTTGCAAAAGAGACCATATGGTCCACAAAGCCTAAATTATTTGTTTTCTTGCTTGCATCTACTTTAGATAGAAGATGTAGAGTTGATAGTTAAATGTTTAGGAGCCCTGATGTCTCAAATGGTTAAGCAGCTAGGCCGCTAACCAAAAGATTGGAGGTTTGAACCCACCCAGCAGCTCTGCAAGAGAAAGACCTGGCAATCTGCTTCCGTAAAGATTACAGCCAAGAAAACTCTACTGGGCCGTTCTACTCTGTCACATGGGGTTACCATGAGTCAAAATTGACTCAACAGCATCTAATAACAAGAGGAGATTGCTAAGGAAGAGTGAGTTGTGTGAAAGGAAGAAGACAAGGCTTCACCCTTAGGACACAAATAGATCAGAAGAGGAAGAGGAGCCACCAAGGTAACAGAGACAGAATGTGCAGAGCTGTAGGAGAAAAAGAGGGGTGAACAGTGTTTCACAAAAGAGGGAAGGTGGCTGAGGAGAAACAAACAGTGATAAGAAAAACAGAAGGGTTTTAGTGTCATAGAAGCCAGCATTTCACAAAGGGAAGAACAGATAAATTGAGGCAAAGGCTATAGACAGTTGAATAGGATAAACATTTTAAAAAATGGCTATTAGATTTATTAATGATATCTGTTTGCGTTGGACATTTACTAGCTATATGTAACACACTGCAGTTTTACTTTTCACTGGGCTTGCAGAATGTCCCTCAAGAAAATAATCAAGTATCTGTACTGTAAGTATTTATACTCTGAAAAGACTTCTTGGTGAAATATTCTCTAGAATGATATTTTAACCAGTGAGTAAAGTGAGATAAAGAGAACAATTGAAATACATTCTAAAACCAGTTATTGACTACACATGTGGAGGAGGGAGATTTGCAAATATTTATGTCTATGTATGTCAAATTTACCAGAAAAATACCAATTTCCATTTCATTTTACGCTGAAAAAAATCACTGTATTTTGTAATCTATTCCTCTAATGTTACTGTCAAATCCTTAACTATCCCTTCTTAAAGCAAACCACTTTCATATAAAGAGCAGATCCTACTAAACTTACATATTTTATAGTGTTTCCTATTTTGTGCCTTGAATTAAGTTACTCAGGAGGAATGGCATGAGAACTTTATCACAAATATAAAAGGGCATTTGAATAGAAAAGTAAGCGATAATCATGAGCCAGTGATTTCAAAATTATGATTAGATCAAAACAGATGCATCATTTCTACCAAGTAATTAATGAGACCAATACAGAGGAGTTACATATGCTTATAAGCATCGCTTGCTATCATCAAGAAATTAACTCAAACATTTAGATACAGAATACAAGAACATAAGCCCTTTGTAAAGTACTAAAGAAAGAACTGTCACTAAAACATACACATTAAGGACAAATAAACAATGACACAGAGAATGGCTATTGTTTTTTCAGTGTAATTATTTTTACTATTAAATTCCTTCATCTCTTTTCTTTACTGTTGTTTTGAAAAGTATTTTCTTCTATCGCCATTATTATCATGATCATTACTACTTGGTTGTTATTTTTAAATTTGCATTTTTCTAAATCTTCTAAAATTTTTCCCCATTTTGCATTTCTTGGATCAGTACACATTTTCTAGCCAAAGTTATTTATTTTCTAGCATTTTGCTTCTTAGCAAAGGAAAAGCACTTAAAAGAAAAGGTGAAAAATATTCCTAAGAACACATCAATTTGAAGTAAGTGCTTACTTTGATGTACATTCTAATATTTATATTGGGCTGGATTTCTAATTACTTTATCATTTCAGAAGCAATGAAACAGAGTGGTCTGTGTAAGAGAAAAACATCTCCATTTGAAAGACCCAACTTTCTATTTAGAAATGGCTCCTGAATATCAAAGTACTGAAGGTAGATTCTTGCAGTGATTTTAATAAATAAATTCAAATGATAATGTGCTTGATTGATATTCATAGCTAACATAAGGGCATAATTATAATTGCTAAGATAATAGATCTTCAGCCACATTCTTGTACTTAATGATTATCTCCTACATAGGAAAACGTTTAATTTCAAAGCAAAAAATCTGGATTTCTTGAATGCTTTCATATCAAGATAAATTTCCTATGTAAAGTCTTGGCACTAACTCTAACTTGAAGAACAGCTTTAGAACAACTTTAGTATCAGTCCTTTAAAATATGTTCTCAACGAAGGCTCTATTTCCTAGAAAACGATATCATCATCGCTTTGGTCCTTGACAATTTTGTAAATAGGTACTAGATTGATACAACTTTTACTTGCATTTCAATTTCAGGAAAAAATATTCCTGGCAGGTGAAGGGATTAAAAAAAAACCATGTGGTTAGAATGGAGCCCTAGTGGCACAGTGGTTAAGAGATATGGCTGCTAACAAAACGATGGGCAGTTCAAATTCACCAGCCGCTCCTTGGAAACCCTATCGGGCAATTCTGCTCTGCTCTACAGGATCACTATGAGTTGGAATCCACTCGACGGCAAGAGTTTATTTTTTCGGTCATCAGAATATCCTCAAAACTACCCCTTAGTAACCTAATTATTTAGACGGTTTTGATTAAATTATATGTTTTATAGTTTCTACAGTGTGAGTATGGATGTTTAATCCAAGAGGCACTAAAAACCCCAAAGGGGAAATAAACATTTTACAAGGATGTAGTGATTCTTCATATGACAAAAATTTACATGCTGAGTGTTCAGCTCACAAAAGCACTTATGGGGTGGGTAGTCAAGGCTAAACTCAAACTTCACTGTAAGGCCTTGTTAGTCACTACTATTTTATATTCCTAACTCATCAGGTACAGGAGGAAATTTAAGTATAATTTTTGTTCCATCAAAATGCAAATAGGAGAATGGCTGCACATTCTTCAGCCTTTTTTCCAGTTAATCAAGGGTTAAGTCTTGAAACACTAGAAAACGAACAAGCTGTCTTATTAATTTTTACTAATTATCTTTACCATTTGTTGGGGTTCTTCAGAAGTAAAATTTATCAATTTCTACATGTATCACTGATTTTTTTTTCTTTTTTTTTTTTTAAGTATAAACCATGAATAATCTAGAATTTGACTAAATCTTGTAGCTCACGTATTCTCTTTGGTTTACTTGTTTGCACGCTTCCTGTCCATCCATACCCCACACCTCAACACTCCCCACGCACACACTTAGACTGCTGGATAGCCAAGCAGAAAAAATTTCTCAGTTTAAGAAGCTTGTTTCCTAACTTAAGCAATATTTTCAGCTTTCCTAAAGATGCTTTATTTCATAGCCCTTTGATGAAAATACCATATGTCCCAATAGCTCTCATAATAGAAACTGTGATCGTATACATCTGCATAGGGTGACGATGCCAAGGCTGACCCAGGAGCCAAATTATGTTACCTTAATCTTCCCCACTTAATTCAGGAAAAATCTTAAAGCTTAAAATAATAGGGTCTAGAAGCACTAAAATGGCTCAGTTTCATAGAATTTGGAATTGTAATTTTAAAATCTTCTGTAGTTTTTAAAACCCACCAATTAAGCTGCGAAAGTTTGGATTCAATATAAAACCTCCCATAGTTCAATTTTCATTTGAGCAGCCAAGAATTACACACACAGGACCTGGGTAAATTGAGAGCCTTTGCAATTTTTGTTTTTCTTTTTTCCATTTACAGCCTCCACCCATTTTGCCTTCCACAATCCTATCCTTTGGTCTATTCTCTAAGTCACTTTTTGCTACAGATTATCATTTTGTTGTCTGGGTGCCATCGAGTTGATTTCAGACTCATAACGACCCCATATGATATACTAGAACTGCTCCATAGGGTTTTCTTGGCTGTAATATTAGGGAAGCAAATCACCAGATCTTTCTCCCACGAAGCTGCTGAGTGGGTTAGAATCAGCAACCTTTTGGTTAGCAGCTGAGCTCTTAACCATTGCACCACCAGAGCTCCTTGAAAATCATTTTAATTTAATCTAATTACATATTAACTAGGTCTACTAAAAGCCCAAATTCATTGTCACAAAATGCTAATAGTAAACAACTTGGTAGACTGTGATAGAAGCTATTTTTCTTCCTAAATAAACTGGTTATCATATTCATCTATTAAAACCAAATTTCTGTCTATACTGCTTATTGGCTCACATGAGAATGATGGGATAGATTTGGAAGGTGTGTCTGGAATGTGTCTTAGTTATCTAGTGCTGCTATAACAAAAGTACGTCAAGTAGGTGGCTTTAACAAACAGAAATTTATTCTTTTACAGTCTAGGAAGCTAGAAGTCCGAATTCAGGGTGCCAGCTCCAGGAGAAGGCTCTCTCTCTCTGTCAGCTCTGTGGGAAGGTCCTTTTCATCAATCTTCCCCTGGTCTAGGAGCTTCTCAGCAAAGGGACCCTGGGTCCAAAGGATGCGCTCTGCTTCTGGTGCTTCTTTCTTGGTAGCACAAGTTCCCTCTCCTCTCTGCTCACTTCTTTCTTTTATGTCTCAAAAGAAATTGACTCAAGATATAACCTAATCCTGTATATTGAGTCCTGCCTCATTAACATAACTGCCTCTAATCCTGCCTCATTAACACCATAGAGATTAGGATTTACAACACACAGGATAATCACATTAAATCATGAAACGGAGAGCAACCACGCAATACTGGGAATCATGGCCTAGCCAAGCTGACACATATTTTTGGGTGACACAATTTAATCCATGACAGGATGATACACACAAAATTCATCTTGGACGATCTTGGCTGTTAATGGTGATAGAGGTCACCTCAAAGAGTGGGCAGTCATCCATAGGTGTAGCTAAAAGTGAAACCCTTGGGGCTGCTATGGAAAGAGAAAACAGTGATTTCAAATATGAGCCCCAAAAAGCAGGGGTTGACTTGCAATTGGGCTGCTTCTTTGTGAACATTCCCATAGATGAGTAGCAGCAGGTATTTATACATTTAATGGTCGTTTTTTAATACATCTAAGCACTTCTAGTCCTTTATAATTAGCTGGTATAAGACAATGCCATACTGTAACTAACTTTCTAAAGTAAAACTATTTATACTCTATTTTCAAAGTGAGGTGAATGGATACCTTTATATTGTTTCACGTTTTGACCAAAATATTTCTGGGGAAGAATCAATGTAAATGCCTGGAGAATAAAGTAAGTCTTAAAGAGTTCAAAGTCACTCAACACATTTTGTGTTTTTGTTTATTTGTTTGTTTTTTATTTATTATTATTTACCAAGTGTCGTTATGTACTATGTACAGTGAATAGAAAAAAAATTCTCTTTTCCATTTACCATCTCCTCTCCCTTTTAATTGTCTCTAAGACTGTCCAGAATCCTCTTCCCTCAACTCCCTTGCACTTAATCTTGAAGAATGATCTCTCAAACTAAAAGAAGGGGCAAGACTGTCCAGGGAGGAAAAGGGAGTATGGACAACTACAGTAATTGGAGGGTAGATAGGTTACTTAAAGACGTGGCTTTGGAGCCAACCAAATGAGTGTGAAATATACCCTGTAGGTGTTCCACTGAATGGCTTTAAGCAGGGCGTTGACAAGATCAGATCTCTATTTCAGAAAAGTAATTGCAACAATATACAGGATGGATAAGTTCAGTCATGCGAAAGAAAAATAATGAGGCTCTAGAGGGCTGTAACAGAGGGATCTAATTATCACGTTTTGGCACAAGAGAACAAATGCTAAGGCTTAAACTTGTTTGAAACCACATAGCTAGTCAGGATTAAAATCTAGGCCTATTAACTCCTAATCCAGAACTCACTCTGCCTACTCTACTAGAGGTGATACCAGAAAGCACTCTATTTTCAGTCAGCATTGTGATTTCAATATGATAGTGTCTAATGCTCTGATACCCCCCATAAGGAACCAGTTATTAGAAGAGGGGTTGACTAATGTCTTGAGAAATTTTTTTAATTAGTGTACTGTTTTTAGAAACCAAATTGATGTTTAATAGAATTTAGAAAGTAGAGTTACTCCTCTAAAAACTAACATTGTGAGATAATTCAAAGTACTCTGCCTCAGCCTCACTTGTCACACAGTATTTACTCAGCAATATTCAGTGTATACTTTCAAGCAAATCCCAGGAGCATATTTTGTAAAAAGTTTAGATAGCATAGTTTTCTTTGCTGTTGTTTTGTTTATTTTTGTTTTTTTTCTGGCTACAACTCCATTTTTTTTTTTTTTTTTCTGAGCAGTAAGAAGACAGATGCATTATTCTGTTTTCATAATAAGATTATAAGGTTAAAATCATAGTAACCAAAACAAACCAAGACAAGGACTGGGTGGAGAGAATATGGAGCCTAGGCTTGGGAACAAATTTTCTCAAGCTCCCTTCCCCTGGTGCCATATATCAGCTCAGATGATGGCTAATACAGGATTTTATGTGCAATGCTCTGATGGTGTAAACCAGTCAGTAGATAACTGGAGTCACAGAAAACCCAGATTATTCATTATAATAAATCATGGCACCATCAAAACGATTTAGCTCTACTAAAAAGACTTCAGTACTTGCAGAAGTAGAACAGTTTTAGTAGTTGTCAGGAATGTTAGGCCAATGCCATTTATCTTTCTATTTTTTTCATTGAGAGGAAGTATATAATAACATTTCTTAGTAACCATGAGGCTACACAGAGGCGTCAAAGAACTTAGAATTCAGGAAAATGAGCTTGTCCATGGAGAAGTAAATTGTAAGAGCAACAAGTAATAGACCCCAGAGAAGAGATATGCAGTCTCTGGAAAGAGACAGGACGCACAATCGAGTTTAACTCTAATCCAATTAAATACACACACACACACATTCAAAAGGACTATGTCTATCATCAAGGCAAATGGTCAACATAGGACTAAAAATAAAGAGTCATAGAGGCAGCTTTTAACAGTGTCCCTTCAAATACTCTAGGGTAGAGAGACTCAGTTGCAGCCGTGATGTATTTCCAGTCCATATGTCCAGGTTCTCCCTCCAGTGGAGATGGATGGAGATGATTATGGACTTCAACAATTTCTGGTCCAATTGGCAAGTCCCTTATTTTGTAAGAGGGATGCATTAAACCATCTTAGAATGAGGCCATTAAATATTTAATTCATTTAACTCCTTTTGTTTGATTCTACTTTCAAAAAGTATCCTCCTGATTATGATTTTTAGTTCCCTATGTAACTTGACTGTGGAGAGAAAAAATGCTAATCAAGCCAATAGAGTATTCTAGTCCATATGATTGCCCTAGTTCTAATTGCAGATTAATGCATTGACATTCTGGTGTCTGCCCCTCAGTCTTTTAGGTAATCTAGTTATCATAAGGAATTTTCTTAAGGCTATCTTAAGGGTATTGTTATGGCCTTCAAAGGGAATGGGCAACTTAATCTGGACTTTATCTGATTTTGCCCAGCTCCAGGAAATTTTCTCTTAGATGATACCATTATCACTTCCTTCTCTTTTCCTATTTTTTACTACATTGAGTAGTAAGAAAATGTTCTCATCAGTATATTTCTATGCAGTTTTTCTCTCTATTCTTTAACAAGAGAAACATCTAATTGGCCTAAAGTCAACCATATGCATCATCTAAGTAAAAAATATTCTCTTTAAAACACATGCACACAATTGTTACTTTTAAGTACTTAAAGAATTCACTCAATTAACACTGAATCAGTTTCATTGTAGAACAAATATTGTACACTATGAGAAATACAATTTGCATTCTATTAGTTCATATTCTTAAAATGCTTCAAATAGAAGTGTCTTTAAGTGTTAAGTAGTTTAGCTTTCTGAAGGCTTGCTATTTATCATTAGTGCTTCATCAAGAAATAACTTTTTTTACAACCTAATTTTAGAATTCCATCAATAAGTACAAAGCTTCACAATAGGCCCTTGAACCTCCATTTTCAATAATAAGTAACATTTATCTCTTTGTTTTACACACGTTATATGAAATTACAGCCCCCTGTAGAGACATTAGATTAGGAATTATAAAACCAATGTGGTATGAAGTCATTGTCCTGATATTTTCAAACCATCAACAAGAATGGAAAAATGGGCAGCTGGACCCTGACCTACCATGTGGGACCATATTGTACTGCAGGGTATCTCTGTAAGAGTCACTAACTAGACTGTCTGTGTAAAGTTAGATAAGGAGTAAGCTTAATGTTGAGAAAATCTATAAATAATTAGGCAGTTCACCAAGCAAAGTAACACTGCACCCTGCAGGGTCTAAATCAAATGACTCAGTATGTGAATAAAAATATTTGAATTTAATTGAAATTTAGTTTCACATCCTCACTATAGGTTAATCTCATCTAAAAGTAGGTCCCTAAATTGGTAGTGATTTGAAGAGTTAATTTGTTTTGCCAGGCCTGTCGTGCCTGTGGAGTAACTTTTGTAGTTTATAACACAAATCCACACTGATCCAGACTAATTTGAGGGGTTAATTCCGTGGTAATCAATGAAATGGCAAAAATGAAGACCACCATCTAACTGTTAACAAGAGGATTTTAAGTAAAGGTCCTTCACAACCTAATTTAATAAAAAGGGATTCATTTGTAATTAGCTCTATCATCTGTAAATATGGGCTAACAACTGTCTCTAAACAAATATTCTCAGAAGCTAAATACACATGATTCACTTCTTAATTTGTTTCATCAGAAAGTTGGATTTTTCTTTTTAGATACTGTCCAGGAAATTGCCAGGTTAACCCAATTTTCATCACTCATGAATGGCTTTGAAACACATAGTAGATCACGGACAATTGTATTTACGTCTCCTTACAAGCAGACTTAGTAACATAATGTACCAGAGCTTCTTGACGCCTCGAAAGGGACATCCATCTATTTTTGCATCCCTTAGAAGAGCAATCTTCACTTTATTTGTATTGTTGCCTTGTTAATTTTCCCCATTTATCCTTGAGTGTAGAGCCAAGTAAGGCAATGAGAAGTTCTACTGGTCACTAGAGATGTTTTTAATCCAACTGACAAATGTACTCTGAAACACTTGAGCTCTTAAATTAACCTGATAACTCATACTTCTTAAGAGCCAGAAAATATCCCAGTTCATTTTGGCAATCCAAGGAGATTTTTATAAACTGAAAAAGGTTAAGAGATGCAGCTCAGGTTCCTAGGACAGTATTTGACATACATTAACCTTAACCAAGGAAAAGCTATTCTTCCTAGAATCTTAAGGCAAGTATGCAATTCATTCTGAATCATTAAGATGTGTTTCCACATTATATAGAACAGAGTGTTGGTGGGAAGGAACTAGCATTTATTGACTAGCTATTATGTAGCCAACAAGTGATAGGAACTTTACACTGATATTCTTATCGCTTCCTTGCAAAGATCCTTCCAGGTAGATAGTGTTAGTTTATCAACTCCATTCAACAAGTAAAGAAATCAAAGTTCAGAGAGAAAAATAAACTTGGCTTTAGGGAAAACAAAGATTGGAGCCATGCTCATTTCACTATGCAGACTCCAAAGTAGTGGGCATTGCCCAGTTATGATTATAATCTTTCAAAGATTCTGTTTTCAAGTGATAACATGCCCTTTGGTTAATAGACCAAGGGAAGAAAGAGGTAGTTTCAGAGGATTGTTGAGATAATAGCTAACCCCTCATGTTTTTCCAAGGTAAATTTTCTAACAGGTCGTGGTTTGAATCGTAACAATTTGATGTATGATTTATATGTCACTTGCATTAAAGAGAAATTATACTACTTTCAAATGAAATTTCAAATTTTAGATTATTTTTGATTCTCTTCATCATAAGCAGTATGATTATAGATGTGCCTGATATTAAGTATTGTGCCTGTGTATGTGTCCCTATAGTAAAAATTCTAAAAAGCATTTTGATGATAATACTAATAAATACACTTAATACAACTCAGGAGGCCCTGGGTGATGCAAATGACTAAGCGCTGGACTACCAACCGAAAGGTTCGTTGTTCAAACTCACCCAGAAGTGCCTCGGAAGTAATCAATCAATAACAGGATAGACTAATGGGCAAGAGATATTAGCAGTGAGTTTACAGAATAAGAAATGCACGCATCTCTCAAACATATGAAAAAATGCTCAATATTATGCATAATAAGTTAAATTGAAACTCATTGAGATATGGTTTCTCATCTAATGTTGTTGTTGTTAGGTGCTGTCAAGTCAGTTCTGACTCATAGCAACCCCGTGCACAACAGAACAAAACACTGCCTGGTCCTGTGCCATCCTCACAATCATAGTTATGACTGAGCCCATTGTTGCAGCTACTGTGTCAATCCATCTCGTTGAGAGAGTCTTCCTCTTTTTCACTGACCCTCTGCTTTACCAGTCATGATCTAGTAGACTAGCAAAATTCAATATTTTTTTTCATAGTCCGTTAGTGGTGCAAAATCCATACTCTGAAGGAAAAACAACCCAATTTCATAAGTAAATAAAATTTTCGGGAAAAAAAAAATGAGAGGTTGAAGGGGAAGCTTTAGAATAAAAGGAATTTAAAATGTATGTCTATCAATTGTGATATTTATATCTTGATTTGAAGAACAGTTAAAAACACTTATGAAACCATCAGGAAAAATTGAACACTGACGAGAGAGTTAAGTATGAAAGGAAATTATTGTTGATACTTGTGTGTGATAACGCTATCGTGGTTTAGCTTTTTTACAAGTCCTTATATTTTAAAGAAAGACACTGAAATATTTATGAATAAAATAATATGATGTTTGGTATTTGGTTCAAAATAATCCAGGGCAAGCCAGCAGCAGGAGATGGTATTGTTTATAAAACAGAACTGACTATGAGTTGATCATTGTTTATGCAGGCAAGAATGTATTTATATTAATCTCTCCTTTTGTATATCACTGAAATTTTTCATAATAAAAAAGTTTTCAAAAGAACGTCAAAGCAATATGCGCTAAAAATAAACATAGCTGTCCACAGGAATCTCAATTTACTAGGGTGTACATCAAAATATTTTCAATTTCAATAAAAAAGATGATGTCTGTACCAAATTCTATAAATCTAGGGACAAAGACGAAGGTTTATTTTTCAGGACTGCATAATAAACAATTTTTTAGCTCAATATCAGACACCCATGTTCTTTCAAGTCGTTAAGAGCCCATGACTAAGACATTCCCTAGGTCCTCTCTTCTCTTCCTCCTCCTCATTCTTCTCTTTCCTTTCCTCTTTTTTTTTTTTTTACTCTACTCTGGGCCTTAACATCCCCTCTGTCAGCAGCTGTCCTAGAAAACTAAAAAAGTTCAGTACACTTTAATTCTATTTTTCTCTCCTTGCTAACTGGGGAACAACCCTGAGAACCATCTTTCCACACAAGAAGACCATGAAATTGTTTCTTTTAAGGAAGTCTCTGCCAGAGTTAAATCAATCCCCCTGGGCTATATGTTAAATGTTTTGTTGATTAAATAGATGTATGTTCTCAAACATCTTAGTCTTTTGATGTGGTCATTAACTTACACCATTCATATATCAGAGAATCAATTTGTTAGGAATGGATTTACTGTTTTTATTTAATTTCTTTAACATATGAAGACTTTTTGTTTGCTGTAAAGAAAAAATATATGTATCAGAAGATATACATAAGAATAGACGATGTATATATAAGAATATAAAACCAAACCTGTTTGGTAGAGTCGGTTTCGACTTGTAGCAACAGAGTAGAACTGCCCCACAGGGTTTCCAAGGAGCAGCTGGTGAATTCAAATGGCGACATTTTGGTTAACAGCCTGAGTTCTTAATGACTGAGCCACCAGGGCTCTATGACAGAATGTGTATATAATGACAGAAATTATTATCTGTAAGTACTTCTGAATTAGAAAATCATCCCAGAGCAAGAAAACATTTTAAAAAGTATTCTTATCTCTTATACTTTAATTTTTGGGGAAAAATCACTTTAAATTGTTTTCACCATTTCCTTCCCTCATCCTGCCCCCAAAATCTTTATTGAGGCCTTACAACTACACAAGTTTCAATCTACTGGAAAACTTTTATATGACTTTATAGTTGTTTATTATTTAGCAAATTTTTATACCATGCAGAATTAGTCACAACCGCCATATCACAAATCATCCTTTATTAATTCAACAAAGAATTATTGAATTCTAGGCAACATATTAGTTGCTGGTGATAGTAGAGTATCGCTTTTTCCCCCTACATCCCTTAGGATCTCTTGGCTGAGTCTTGTCTCTTTCCAAGGGGGCACAGCTCATAAATACAACTCCCGTTTCCCCTGCACTTCTGCAGATCGGATCAAGGAGACGCTGTTGATTCTTTACTATGCTTACTTAGTGCATGAAACCCTTGACTCTCCTGGAATTCACTTATCCCAGAGAAGTACAATCTTTACTTCTGGGGAGCTGTTGATTTAGTTTAGGCTTGGTTTTTATACTGCTTTCAGAAGAAGAGTAAAATGTACTCCACTGAAGATCCCTAAACCCACATGCAAATTTATGCATTAAATTATTGTTTAATTGTTTAAATGCCAGAAAATGACATCTTTGGGAAGGCTAAATATAGACAGCAGAGTCATTTTTAGAAGCATGAAACAAGATCGTAACTTTGGATAACGGTCAACAATGAGTTTGCTTCATGATATCATGTGTCCAGTTTAGGACATTGTCCCTTGATGAGTCTTGGAATACATTTTTGTGGCAATGCAAGAAAATTTCTCTCCACCACATGCACCTTAGTTGATTAGTCGTTAAATCCACTACTATAGTTGAATGTGAAATAAGAAAACAAGTCTAATTCCTTTTTCCTAGAAGCAACTTCTTTTTGAGAAATAGCACCTCATTTACCTTTTGCAAAAGGACTCAGTTACTTTTTATTTGAGCACTCCCACATACAATAGCAACATTATTTGCCTTGGCTTCGGTTCTTTCCTAGTTTCTCTTACTCTGAAATTTCTGACTTAATGCAAAAGCTCATGTCACACATTTTAGTCCTGAGGGAAATTACTGTGACCTGTTTTTCTACTTTCTTCAGGGAGTTTATTTTTCTCTGCCTTTCCTTTCTCCCGACTGATGGTTATTTCTCACCAGCTGCACTTAGCTAAATCCTAGTTCTGGCAGGGGCATGCCAGCTGTCTACTGAGGATGCATCTAATCTTGGCCCCTGTCTGTCATTTGGCCTTTTTAAAATGGCCCCAGTTAAAAGTGTTGTGTAATAAAAATAAACAGGTTTGCCTCCCTGAATGCCGTGACTCACCCTCATTAAAAGCCACTGCTGCCTTAAAGGATGCTGATTTTACCTTTCTCTTTATAGAGTCAGAAAGCTTACACGTGTGTCCTTTCCAATGGAGCTAGGGACAGGTAATTCTTCAATTTTGGTTAATCCACGTTTATGGACCATGTGATATGTGTACATCAGCAAAGAGTGAACAAATGGATAAATTAGAGGGAAAAATAATATTCACCAATGATTTCCTCCTATCTTATTTAGACTTGATATCAACAACCTGAAATCCACCAATCTTTCAAGAGTTGACATCTCTGGAATTTCTTCAGCTGTACATTCTTGGCTTTTACAGCCTTAAACAGAGTACATATTTTAATTGCTTTTGTTTTCCTGTGGCCAAGTTCTCCTCCTAACCCACCTGCATCCCTCTCATTGCTTCTTCCTCTTCTTTGGTAAGAAGTCCTAGGTGCTGGATACGCTTTTATGTATATATATATATATATTTTATATGCCCAAGTTTGCTAGAAAGATTGCATGAATTTTACTTTATTTTTTTAGTTATAAATTATTAAGCACTAGCTGACAAATATTAAAGAGCTATGTATATTGGGTTGTTCAGGACATATCTGAGTAATTTACTTTGTACAAGTGTGACATGTATCGGGGGAGCGAAAGGTCTATAAGGAATTTGATTTTATACCTTTGTTTTATGTATTCCTATGATATGCTATACAATATATCCTAGTAAATATTCAGATATATTAATAATATATTATACACAGATAATAAAATAAATGGCCTAATATTAATAAAGGTATACTAATTAAGACACAGTATGCCACTTTTGTTTGTAAAAAGTAGTTTTTTTAAATTTTTTAAATTTGCTATGAGCAAAATCAACTTATTAATAGATTATTTTTCTATTATTCAAGTAAATATTCCCAGCTTAAAAGTGTGAGTCCCTGAGTCAATGGCTATATAGATGAATCATTTGTTTAAACTGGATGAAGCAACCCCAGGCTCTCATCAGGCAGTTGACAGACAGTCCTTTCTAAAACGAAAACAGAGAGGTTGATGGACATTTGCATCAATGGCTAAGTTCAGACATTTAGAGGGTAAAATTATTGGGCTTTAAATATGGACACCCGAGAGCAAATGAAGAAAATTTTAAATTATAGCTTAGATGTTAAAGGTCAGAGTTTTTAAATAGAAAATTCCCCTTGCAGTTCAATGATTCTTCCTGTCCATTTATTGGGCTCTTAGAAGCACTGTTCCTTTAAAACAGAAAGTTAAAACCAAATTCAAGGTATACAGTTACTGTGTATTTTAGATAAGTTTTTCTCCAGGAGTAGTGTGAGTCAAATTTCTAACAGAGTTTCTCAAACTGGCTTCCTAGCATCCCTATAAAACTTGGAGTAAGAGGCAGATGCACATTTTAAGGCAGCTATGATAATATATCAAATCTGTACTTTCATTTTGATAATAATCATAAAAACATTTTGCCAGTTATACAAGTTCTTCTTTGCCGTATAGATTTTAAATAGAAAGATGTTTTCATAAATTTGGTGGTCTGTGAGAAGTTTGTTTCCCCCTCTCCTTTAAAAAGAGATCTATTCATGACTGAAGTTTGATACATGCTTTAATAAAAGAAAAAAAAAAGCTCCCCAATACATCGCAGAGCAACAGAAACTGAAGGGAGAAGGAAGACATATGATGGAAGTCTTGCAGTAGAAGAGATAAGAAAAAAGAAAATGACAGCATCTCAGGGGACAAGGACAGGCTGTGGATTAGCTACAGACCGTAAATCTCCAGAGATCCGGAAACAATTTATCTGGTCTATCTTTACTAAGTAATCACTTAAAAATATGTTTGAATGAGTAAAGGAAAGGGTAAATGAATAAAATTAAATCCTGGGAAGGAGAAAGAGAGTGAAAGATAAGTCCTATTTTATATAGGGTGATCAGGGAAGACTTCTCAAAGAGGTAGATATTAGAATGAAAGAAAGAAACAAGTCATGCCGGTATGTGGAGAAGAGCAACAGTAAGTGCAAAGGTCCTGGGGCAGGAGTATATTTGGCATATGTCAAAGCAGTAACAGTGGGACTAGAGCAGAGAGAATGAGGAAGTCTAGAAGGAAATGAACCAGGACAGTTCCAAGGCCCAGATTAAATAAAACCTTGTAAGAGCCATGACAAAGACTCTGGGTTTTATTCTGATCATGAAGGGATATAAATGGAAGATTTTAAACATGGCGATATAAATGGAAGGTTTTGAACTGGAAGCAATATATGTTTTTTGGATTTGCTCAGCACTGAGGTGGGGCTGGTAGATTAGATAGGAAAAGATTTTCAGAGATGGAGGAATCAGAGTTTCATCTAGAAAGACACGTACGATTTAGCCAGATAAGTAAATTCAGCTGGGTTGCAGGGAGCGATTAAGATGGGAAAATATGCTAGGCAGAGGGATCAGCATATGCAAAACTTGGGAAAAACAGGAGGGCTGTTTTACCCAGTAGGCAGTACTAGAGGCACAGTGCTGAGGACCTGAGCTTTCGAAGGCTGAGAAAAATGTTTGAGACCTAAAAAAATAATTTATTGGTTCTGAGATATAAAAGGAAATTCTAAAACATAATCGATCAATAATTATATAAACTATAGTTAAAAATAGAATATAAGCTCTACAAAAGCAGGATATTAACTGTTTTGTACACTGAGGTATTTCAATACCTAAGAAAAGTGCTTGGCCTGCTGTAGCCATCTAATAAATATTTACTGAATGAATGTATTTAATTCAATTCTACAAAATGTAGCATTATGTCAACCAGAGGCAACTCCACTCAAATTGCATATAGTTATTCATAAATTATTTTATTGTGAAATATGGTTTTACTGTAATATGTTTGATAATAAATGGATCTCCAAAAGGAAGAGTTCTAGGGCCTGAGAGCGTCTTTAAAAGGGTCTGTGTCCTGGAAACCAGAAAATAGTTGGAATATATGGTGCAAGTGGATGGAAGAGTAAGAAATGAAGGTGGAGGTGTCAGCAGGAGCCAGGCTGTGGTAGGCTTGGAAATGCCATAACAAGAAGTGTCAACCTCATCCTGGAGGGAATGTGGAGCCATTAAAAAAATATTAGGAGTGGAAGTTAGAGTCACATGTTGAAAAGGACACTCTGGTTTTCACTTTGACAATGGATTTGATTAGGACAAGCCTGATTGTCCTAATTGTAATTGATTGGAGACAAGCTAAGAAAGTGGTTGTTGCAATCTAAGGGTAAATTAAAGGTGAATCGATCTATAAGGTCATGGCAATGTGATAATGAGAAAGGAATTTACTTAAGTCTATTAAGAAGAAAATACTAGTAGGAACTGGTGACTAATTGGTTGCAGAACTAGAGAGAGGGAAGTATTACAAACGACTTTCAGGTTTCCAGCTTGAGTCGACAGATGGATGGTGAAGCCTCTCTTACAGACAGGAGTAATGGAGAAACGTTTATCAAATTAATTAACTGACTAATTGATTAATGAAGATTCTAGTCCATTTCCAAAATTTACCATCAATAACACCTTAGGTAAATCACTTCAGCCTCATTTTCCTCATCTGTACAGCAAGGACAATTTTATCTACTCTGCCTCATTTAAAGAGTTGGTTTAAGGATTCAAAAGTGATAAAGTATCTGTCAATTTTAAAATATTTAATATTTTACACATACAAAATATTATGTAAGTGCCCATCAGTGGATGACTGGATAAACAAATTGTGGTTCATACATACAATGGAATACTATGCAACGGTAAAGAATAATGATGAGTCTGAGAAACATAACATGAGTGAATCTGGAGGACATAGTGAAATAAGTCAAACACAAAAGGACAAATATTGCATGATATTACTTTTATAAAAAGTCAAGAATGGGGCTAAACATAGAAAGCAACTCCGTTTGATGGTTACCAGCGATGGGAGGGGAGAAGAGGGCGAATCCCTTACTAGATAGATAGTAGACATATGTTAATTCTGGTGATGGGAAAGGCAATACACAATATGGGGAAGTCAACACAACTTGATCAAGGTGAATGAAGACACTGAGAGGTATGCAAGAGTAAAGGACAACTACAGTAAATACATATACAATCTTGCAACAACTGTAATAACAAGCAAAAAATACGTGAGTGGTTATGTAGGTAGATATGTATGCTATATGGGTGTAAGAAGGCATAAAGGAGTATATGCACATGCATATATAGATATATTTGTGGGCATATGTATATACACGTTTGTATGTGGTGCATATATATTAATATATACAATAAAGCACATAAGGAGCACAGTTAGGGATACTTCCTAGACATATCCAAACATGTCATGGGATTGATTTACTGGGTTTGAAGGCTCAGGACCATAGCCTTGTAGGACAACTAGGTCAATTGGCATAACTTAGTTCATAAAGATAATGTTCTACATACTAGTTTGGTGAGTAGCATCTGGGGTTTTAAAAGCTTGCGAGCAGCCATCTAAGATAGAGCTATTGGTCTCTCCCTGTCTGAAACAAAGGAGAGTGAAGGAAACCAAAGACTCAGGGAAGCAATTAACCCACAGGACTAACGGCCCATGTGAGCCACAGCCTGAAACAAGAAGAACTAGCTGGTGCACACCTACCATTCTGACCAAGGACACAACAGATGGTCCTGTTTAGAGTGGGAGAAAAATGTAGAACAAAACTCGACTTCATTAAAAAAAAAAAAAACACCTTACTGGAGTGATACAGACTAGAGGACCCCCAAGACTATCGCCCTAAGATACCCTTTTAACCTGGAACTGAAGCCACTCCAGGAGGTTACTTTTTCAGCCAAAGAAAAGATTGGCCTAAAAAATAAACAATAACACCCATGAGGAATGTACTCCTTTAAATAATCAGCTATGCAAGACGAAATGGTCAACGTTTACCCAAAAGCAGAGATGACAAGGCAAGGAAGGGCAGGGGAACTGGATAGATGGAAACAACGGGGCAGGCGGGGTGGAAACGGTGAGAGTGCTGACACGTTGTGCAGATTATAACCAATGTCACAGAACAAACTATGTATAAATTGTTGAATGGGAACTAGTTTGCTGTGTAAACTTTCACCTAAAGCAGTAAAATTTTTAAAAAATATATTATGTAATTTATGAAGTATAATTTTTAAAATGAGCCTTCTTGAACACAACATAAATGTAAATTCCATTAAATTGAAGATTACCAATACTGTTCAGAGTGCTTCTAACTATTTCATCCTCAGAAATAGTTTCTATCATAAATTTTAATATATATATATTTAATATATCCCCAAAGAAGAGATGATGGAATTTTGTTTCTTTTTGAGCTTTTTATAAAGATGGTATTATCTAATCTACTACACCATACTTTTATTCATTCAATATTATGTGTTCATTTCAGTTACAGAAAATTTGTGTGTAAAAGTTAAAAATAAAAAAAGTAGTTAATAACGAAACTAGAAACAATTCAAATATCCACCTGGAGGAAAAATAATTAAATCATGATATATTTTCCCCAAACAATATCATATAGGAAGAAAAATTACAGTTGAATGTATAAATAGAGAATGTCTTATTACCCTCTTTGAAAACTGCAAAAAAGATATACGAATGTCACAAATAATACTTTTCTAAGTTATGTCAGTTAAAAAAAAAGAAGTAAAAAAAAAAAAATTACTAAGGACATTCTTCCTTACGAAAGCAGAATACAACACCTGATAAGGTTTTAGCAATTATGAGCCAGGAAGGAATGTCTTTGGTGAGAAGGATTCTTTTCCAGCTTTTGCTTATGCCTTTATTTCTCCTACTTAGAGTTGCTCGGTTACCACCATCACTACCTGCAAGAGGTGCCTGCATCTCCTTCTTTAAGGCTTATTACGTATCAAGAAACTTTTCTGTATGTAGTAGGGGCTCAGGAACTAATTGACCTGTTTATTCTGTTCCACTCCAGAACAAAGGCCAATTCCATTAAAATGAAAACATTACTTGATTCAAATCATGGGGGATTTAGTATTTTATTTCAATAAGAGAAGCTGCTCTATTTCTCTGAGGTTTTTTAAAACATTAAGAATTTTCACATGCCCTAAATTAAATCCAAAGCTGTTTTTAAGTTCTATAAATAGATCTAAATGTTGGAGTACTAGACAATTAATCCTATGGAATTAAGTTTTTAAAAATACACATATATATGGTTAGAAATTATTATATTTCATTTGCATCTTTCCCTTAGAGTCGAGTCCGACTCATAGTGACCCTATAGGACAGCGTAGAACTGCCCTATTATAGGCTTTCCAAGACTGTAATCTTTACGAAAGCAGACTTCCACATTTCTCTCCTTAAGTGACTGGTGGAGTTCAACTACCACCAACCTTTCGGCTAGCAACCCAGGGCTTAACCATGGCTTCACCAGGGATTCTTACACACACACACACACACACACACACACACACACACACACACACACACACGTACATGTATATTTACAATAATCATGATTTATTTAAATAAATACCTTATTTCTGGTAGTAATAGTTAACACATCTATAACTTCACACTCTACTGGGAACTGTTCTAAGTGCTTTGCATATAATGCCTCAATTAAACCTCACAACCTCCACATTTTTCAGATGAGGAAACTGAAGCCCTAGGAGGTGAAGTAACTTGATCAAGGCCACACAGCTCATAAGTATTACATATTCTAGCTCCAGGGTCCATGCTCTTAAACCTTATTCCATCTTGTCTTTACTAAAGTGCTACATAAAATGAAGCCATTTACAATAATTCAATCAGTGTACATATTTTAATCTGCAGCCTGGAACCCAAAGAAGATATTTGGAGTCTAGTTAGTTACTTGGAAAATTAATCTTCAAAGTGGTTTTCACCTTTATTAAAGAGGTATATTCTTCTTCTTTTTTTTTTTCTTTAGCACTGCCCATGAGACTGTGATCTCTTACAGCAAAAGGACCATTCTTAACCATTTCTGTTCATCTGAACACACCTGGCATGAACTCAAAAAATTGTTGACAAGATAAATGAAGGATTGACTGATCAAACAAACTGCAAATTAAAGGAAGTGCTGAAGAAACTGGATATGTCAGGTTTAAATTTGTTCTTGAGAAAGATTAAATATTTTGACCTGAATTATTCAGATGGGTAGACTGTATTAATGTTTTTCACCAGATAAAGAATTGACGACTAATTTAATTATCTTAGTCTATTATTTGTGACCTTGAGTCAGAAACTGCTAGATATTATTCCTGTGATTATTTTAACAGGGTCCAAAAATTGAACTTGAAAATTTGAGTACATGACATTCTGATAACACCCTAACAGTGCATGCCCAAAATTTTATTCAAATGTGAACATTTTCAGCAGATATTATAGCTTATTAAAATATCATGAGACATATTTTAGAGGCTACTCTTTCCCAATGACAGCCAGTTAGAGGGTACAAAATGTTAAAATGAAGAAATGCTTAAAACATTTGCTACTATGCACAAAAAAGGAAAAGAAAAAAATCTTTAGAATTGGTGTAAGATAGCCAAATTTTAATCCTGAAAATATTTTAATGGAGAAGATTGAGACCAACATTTGTAGGTTTCCTATCTTTATCACCTTCTACTTCCACATACGTAATATATGTAAGAGAGGTAGGTCAGATTCCTGTCCCCCAATCTCTGTATAAAAAGACCAGACCATTTTCACAATGGTTTTGTCCATGCAGTTAATATTTATTGAACACCTACTATGTAAAAGGCACTGCACTGAGCACTCTGTAATAGCACCTATGTGTATATTGTACTTCTTCCAGCGTGCACAAGTATTGTCTTGTTCCGAGCTATGATGTAGACAGCATTAGCGTCCTTCTTACCATATTACAAATGTGGAAACTGAGGTCAAGCATGGTTAACTATACATATTACCCGAAAGTCCCAGAAGTGATGGTGAAACTGGGGCTACAGAGCAGTAATAGCAATAATTAAAAGGAGAGAGGGAAGAGGCCAGCGGAGAACCTCACAGGATTCTGCTTCGTAAAAGTTTTCATTTAAAAGCAATGCTAAATGGCTAAATAAAATATACACTAAATGTGCTTTATTATTAAGAAGTTTATTTTAACTCAATACAGACCAGTTTCCAGTAACAATACAGTTTTTAGATACAGTCAGTACATCCTTGAACCGTATTTTTCTCTCCTCTTGCTTACACTTAATTGAAAAACAAGCTTCACAAAAGGCATCCTAGAAATAAATAGGGTATGTAACGAGCAACCATTATACATGATTTCTTCACTCATGTGGAACCCCTATAACCTACTAATGAGCTCACCACTTGTGCGGTACTAAGGCCTTTCCTTTCAGCTAGGTTAATCATATTTTATGACCAACTATTATGTCTCTTCTGTTCATGTATACTACTATTTCATCTGTAGGTAAAGTATTCATACTTTATGGTCCAATTTATTATTCCGCTGCATCTGAAAACCAAGCCACATGAATATTTTGTTTAATATGTAAAATGCACTAAAGCTATTGTTACCTTCATAAACATATAATAAGTCACATAAAAAGGAATACTTTAGAAAGAGAAGAAAATTGAATAGGGAGTTCTTAAATAAGCTTTCCCATCCTTGATGTCAACGCGCTTGTTCTTGTTGTGTGCCATCGAGTCGATTCCGACTAATGGCAATCCTGTATGACAAAGTAGAACTGTCCCATAGGGTTTCCTAAGATGTAATATTTATAGGAGCAGATCGCCAGGTCTTTTTTCCCGCAGAGCTGCCGGGTGGGTTCTAACGACCAACCTTTCGGTTAGCAGTGGAGCACTTAACCATTGCACCACCAGGGCTCCTTGTAAACATACTAGGCATGCAAAAATTCATTTGGCCCAAGAACGAGGATAATTAGTGGCTACTACTTAATAAGCACCTCCTCTGTGCCTTACTCTTTATATATACATTTATATATTAATTATCTCACGTAATTAAATCTTCACACTGGACCTATAAAATACTTATCTTCATTTCACAGTCGAGGAAACTGAGATTCAGCAAGAATAAGGAAGTTTCCCACTTTTACATAGAGGCAGACTTGAGCTTTTACTCCAGCCTGACAGCACTCATCTACTACATAAGCTTGTTCCCACTCCCATTCTTTCTACCTCTAGGGCAAGCAGGCTGAGGTTCTGTCTTAATTCATCATCTCTCCAGTTCATTGTTTTAGTTATTCATTCAATGCACAAATAGTGAATACCTACTACAAGCAAGGCATGATTTTAGGAATTGAAGACACAAGAGTTAACAAGACGAAGTCCCTGCTCTCAAGCATTTATCGTCTCAGGGAAAAGTCAGGCAACAAGACATAAACAAGGTAATGTCAGAAAGTGTTAAGTGCTGGGAAGATAAACAGTGAACTGATAGAGAATGCCCAGATTGAGGGGGGAGGGTTGAAAATGAGGAGTGTTTATTTTAAATTGGAAGACCTTTCTGAGGAGGTGACGTCTGAGCTGGACATTGAATGATATGAAGGAGACACCAGATGATCTGGGGAGGGATGTTCCAGTTCCCTCTGACACAGATCTAATGCAGGAACAAGTTTAGTGCATTTAAGGAATAGCTAGAATGTCAATGTGGCTAAAATTTAGTGAGCTGAGAGGAAAGTAATTGTAGGAGATGGGTTGATGAAAGGAGCAAGCACCTGATCCTCTAGAGCCTTGTACCAAACCAAACCCATTACCAGGAGTCAGTTTCAACTCACAACAACCCCTCATGTTATAGAGTAGAACTGCTCCATAGGATTTTCTTGGATGTAATCTTTATGGAAGCAGATCACCAGGCCTTTCTTCTGTGGTGCCACTGGGTGGAATTGAACCACCAACTTTTAGGTTAATAATTAAAGGCAGAGTTTGCAACACCCATATAGCCTCATAGACCCTGGAAAATTTTGATTTTATTTCAGGAGGAACTCACTGGAGGGTTTTCAGCAGAACAGAGTCAAGTGGGAGTTTCCCAGTCTCTAGCTAGGGTTGTAGTTCTGCCTCTACTCACAGGCAGTTTAACCCATTTTTAGCAGGTTTCTCATTTCTCATACCTCTAGCCACTGTCTGTTATCCTACTATGATGGAGCAGATGCTCCCATCAATTGCTCCATGAGAGTATCTTCTACTTCCTTTGGTTTTATCTGACAATTTTTACCTCCTGATACTGACAGAGCCACTTTACTTTGATACTCATTTTGGATGCCTTCTCAACCATTCACTAAAATTACCTTTACCTTCTCAGCCTCAAGGCCTCTAATCTCAGCTAGATGTTAGGAGAAACATCAGGGAGGTAGAGGTGGGAGCCAATTTTCATTAATGGGTGGCAAACTAACACGACTTACTAAATCCTATAAGAAATATTCACATTTTTAAAGGAGAATTTTTATTAATACAAATGAAATTTTAATTTGTACAATATAGCTGTAATAAAGTGAATTAAATTCTACTAAAGTGACTTGGAGCCCTTGTGGCACAGTGGTTAAGCATTTGGCTGCTAACCAGAATGTTGACAGTTCGAATCCACCAGCTGCTCCTTGGAAACCCTATGGGGCAGTTCTACTCTGTTCTATAGGGTCACTATGAGTCGGAATCGTATCGATGGCAACTGGTTTGTTTTTTTTTTTTTTTTGGTTTTTAAGGTGACTTAGGACCACCATACATACAGGTGCCACTTGGGTTTGCTCTTCTACATTAATTCTTCTTTCAAAGTTCATTGACTTTCTTACCTTCTGAACAGTTTTTAAAACTCCAAAATATTTCCTACAGTCATTCCCTTGGCAGTGGTATTGGAAACCAATGAGAAGAGGATGAGTCAGAGGTAACTAATTTTAAGTAAAGATTAGTTTTAAGTTAAGGGTTAGTATTGTAGGTGGATACATACAAGTATAGATTGATGCATACTAGGTATAGTATACAAACTATTTTTGGATAGAATTAATTCTAATATATAATAAAAAGCTTCAATATTAATCAAAATTTGAATACCAAGATAGTTTTTAAAAAAAGATTCCAAGTGATTTCTATGGTCTCGAAAAGTAGCTATAGCCGTTTCCCCAGTATTTTGCCCAGTATTCAGTCAAACTAGTTATGAAAAAGGAGCTATGGAAAGCAATTATTTTATTATGCATGTATATGGGCTTAGTTGTCTAAGCAGGAAAATTGGAAGGAAATTTTGGGGAGAAGGGAAATTTGATAGAATTCTGATATGATAGTTTGAAAAAAAAAGTGATGTATGACAAAGGCAAAATAATGTAAGAAAAAAAAACATGCAAGAACAAACACTATGAAAACCAAAAGGTAAAACAAGAAATGAAAATAAAAGACTTGGATCTGCAGTGTATAATATTCACAGGTTTAACAATGTAAACACTCTTCATTGATCAAACTAAAAGCAACAAAATGACTATATAGAAGAATGGGTGAAGGAAGAGGTTTGGGTCATGTATCAACTAAATCCTCATCTAGAATCTCAGAAATTTAATAGATATCTAAGACAGATAAATCAAGAAATGGTCTGTGTGTGAACAGAGATGGAAGTACACCATCACCACCAAGAGAAGAGTTAAAGGTGATCCCAACTCTGATTATTATCACTAGGCTCCTGACTCCTCCTGTTTCTTCTGAAAACCGTGACTCCAATAAAAGGAACCTGGTCTTCTTGGGGAAATGACTGATTCCAGAGCTAAGGCAGAAGACATGCAAGATTAGTCTGAAACATCTTGTTGTAACAGAAAGCACGGAATGATGGGGGCAGACCAGAAAGATACAGGAGCCAGCTTAAAGAAGCCCCGCTGGCCAAATCTGAAAACATATGACCATGAAAATAAATAATGATAGTAACTGAGTATAACCCATTGAATTAAACAAATAGATAGAAATTTTAATTAGTAGGATATTTACATGGTTTCAAATTATGTTCTCCACACATATATTATTATTAACAAAGGGAGAAGTAGAGAAGACTGGCAGACACCATCTTAATCAAGTGAGCAAAGTGAATATCATCATTAATGGGACAAATCAAAATTATACGCCACGTGATAGGATGAAATGAGAAAAATCATCGCATCGCTTCTGTGATATTCCTACAAAAGACACATAACTTGAATCATAGCTTCCTTCCTCATGAAGAAGCATCAAATACATCCAAACTGTGGGCCAATCTACAGAATAACTGGCCTCTAGTCTTCAATAGGATCAAAGTCATTAAAGTCAAGGAGAGACTGAAGGATTTTTCCAAATTGACCAAAAAAACAAACCAAACCCATTACCGCTGAGTCAATTCTGATTCATAGTGACCCTATAGGACACAGTAGCACTGCCCCATAGGGTTTCCAAGGCTGCAGTCTTTACAGAAGCAGACCACCTCCTCTGTCCCCTGCAGAGCAGCTGGTGGGTTTGAACCACCAACTTTTTGGTTATCAGCTGAGCACTTAACCACTGTGCCACCAGGGTTAAAAAGACATGGCAACTAAATGCAGCATATGATTCTGAATTTGATGTGTTAACTATAAAGAACAGTATCAGGACAATTAGTGAACTTGAATGGAGTCCAATAATTACAAGATTGTAATGTATTAACCTGACTTTCTGATTTTAACAGTAGTGGTTCTGTAGGAAGATGTCTTTGTTTATAGTGGGTGCACACTAAAGAATTCAGAGGTGACAGTCGGTCATCAGGTTGGTGACTAACTTTAACCCAGTTAAGGGGGAAAAATATTTGTTCAATACTTGTACTTTTTTGTAAGTTGCAAATTGTTTCAAATTATATTTTAAAAAATTACACATGGCTTCGTGTCACATCCAAATAACATATGTATGACCCTTACAATTTTGTCCCCTCTATCTTACCACTTTCTGCTAATCACCACATATTTTAATTGCAGAGCTCATAAAGCCTCTGTTCATCCCTTTCTGAGAACACTTTTCTCTCTTCTCTTCCTGGAAAATACTACCTTCTTTTTTATGGCCCTGAAATGTCCACTCTCCTGCAGGATCTTTTCAAT
>NW_004444032.1:1769748-1770974 GCF_000243295.1 Trichechus manatus latirostris | reverse complement strand
TTGAGGCAACAGAAGAATTAGAAGAGTAAGCCCAAGATATCACACTTCTAATGTTAAGGTCAAGGAGATGAGAAACCCAAGCATATAGATCCATTCAAAGTCTATATTGCCTGGTTTCCTTTAATCCCCAATATTACATGTGAATTTCTATGGTGTTGATATCCATATTCCTCAGATGAATTGCTGAAGGAGTTTCTACCCAGCATCTCCTTCAGTGTTTTCTGTAAACAAGTCAACACTCACTATTCACTTGTATGACTTTGAAGAACTTTCTATGTGCTTTGCAAAGTGTCATAAAACTGGAAATTTCCAGAGGGTTGTTTATGTTCAAGGACAGATTTAAACAATGAGGAGACACTGGGCTTGCACGAGTGTCTGAGAACAAAGACAACTTATATCCTGTACGAAGAAAAGACATTATTTGGAAAATGTCATGAGTGGACAAACTGCAGAACACACATACGCAGGTGTAATTATCACTAGTAAGTTCCTCTTCCCGCTATCTACACCTGTATTGCTAGGTTTTTAATTGTGCTCAAAATCTACACTTTGCACTGTGGGTTTCAGAGGGCACATAACAAGCCATTCATATTTTGGAAGCAGTAAGCAGAAGGATTAACGAGTTGCTTAATCCCCGCTCCTTTGAATGTGTATTTGTTGGTTTTGACAGAGGCATAGGCAAGTGAACAGTAGTGAGGAGAGTTGCATACCTCATCTGGCTCTCTGCCTTAATTTGTTTGTGAGAATGGATTAAGACTGATGGTAAATAAGGCTGCAGGAAAGATAGGACGTAAGGAACCATAATGGTCACAGAAAGAGCATCGACGAAAAACTCCAGTTTTTCAGCCGATGCTATTTTTATAATCTAGGATTCTAGGCACACACAAGCTATTTTAATATCATGTATATTAATACATTCACAAAGTTATATGCAATTTACAGGCCTTAAAAACAAGGTTTTCCTTACTTGCAGTACTGTAAGCTCAATTTCATGTACCTAGGTTTGAAAAAAAAAATCAGATTGTGTTCTTTCAGGCTTATACATCATCACCAATAAAAGAGATTTCTGGTGCTCGACCACGGATGGCACCTTTGTTAAAGATGCATGAAGTGATGAAATAGGCCTTATTTCTCCACAGCTGTGTAGTTTCTGGGGGTCCGGTAGTGATAAAAATTTGTCTCCCACTAAATGACGCACAAATGACTCAGAAGAGAAGATACAGTGC
>NW_004444032.1:1762490-1769648 GCF_000243295.1 Trichechus manatus latirostris | reverse complement strand
AATTACCTGCTGACAGGTAATGTATTATAGGAACAAGGTAATGTATTCTTACTATTTACCATTTAGTAAGGACTTCATTAACATAAAGATTATGACCTAGAATATACCCTTGGGAAAGTTTCATGTTGATATGCTTTTATTTGGAAGGTGAGTTACTATGTTTGCTGGTGGAAAATAGTTGACAGAAACTTCATTTTTAACTTACTTATTGGATATAGCTGTTGGGTTCAGCCAATTGACAACGAGCTGGGGGGAAAAGTGAGTCATTCATGTAAAATTTATTAAAAGGATATATTCTTGAGTGTCATAAGAAGTATGATTGTCATAAAAAATGCATTATGTAAACCTAGTTAATAAAACTAATTTTACACACTTTCTTAGATATGCAAGTAAATTCTAAATAGTAGCCTTCATTCCATTCAGGTAGTTAGTATAATAGAAGCTACTTTCTGTGAATTATTTACGTTATTATTTACAATAAACCTAAACACTTGTACAACCTAATACATATTTAATTTTTGTATCCATAGAACTAATTCTTATATATATGGTATTTACTTAAGTATCAAATGTTGATTTTTAAATAAGAAGTTGTCGTATTTGGTGAAGATGGCCATAATTAGACTTATTATTGACTCTGAGTCTTCTCTTTTAACAAAAGTTATGGAGGTTAGAGGCAAATTGGACCAAATTCTATCTACGTCCTTGTCTGGAACAAAAGTGATATCAGCCAGAGAGATACCTTAAATGTAGAAATTCTCCATGCAACTCTTACCTGGAGAGAATGCCACAGCTGCAAGCAAACACATCTTAGCTGTGTTTGTCAGGGATTAGTACAGGGAAATCATTGCCGCTGTGTTTGTTTTTCGTAGGGAAAAAAACAAAAGTGACTAAAGTAACTAAGGACATTGATAATTTTCCACCAGAGTTTAGATTGGCAATACAATCAGCTCAGAGAGTTTATTTTTTAAGAATCTATATTTTTTTCTTAGAACCCTGAGTTGGCAGTAAGACCATCCTAATTCCTTGAGATAATTGTATAACTCTTGACCCATTAGGATTTTGCAAAATTAGAAGAGGATTTTGAGTTAATGTTTTAATTCCTTGGAAATTTCTTCATAACCTTTCTCTATTTCACAACGAAAGGCAAATACTATCTTGAAGTTTGAATGGAAGTGAATTAATCCTGAAAAATAAATAAATAAATGTGTTTGTACTAGAACTGCAAATGTTTGACAGAAATTGGAAAGTGGCTCTTAAACTCTCAGCAGGAGACCCATAATTAGTTTTAAGATTTACTTCTAGTGGCTTCTCAGACCAACAAGACTTTGTTTGCTGAAACATCTTAAAGTTTGTAGGGGACATTCAGGTTTCAAACATCAAGGAATATGTGATTTACTCTAATCCAAAGAGCATGTGAAGATACAATGTGAAAGTCACAACAAAAGTTCTCAAACAGCATTTGTACAACCTAATACGTATTCAATTTTTATTTAAGCCATTTGACTTGAAATCAGCTTTCCTTATTTGGAATATATAATGTATTTAGACTTTTGATAATTTTTAAAATAAGCTTTGTATAATTGCCTCAACTCTATAGATTTGAATATGGGTGTTTAAGAAATAACGTATCCTTCTTCACTCTTTTTAATGACATGTGATCTTGTTTTGGAGTTAGGATAATAATAATACACATAATAAGATTTTTTTTTTTCATTTATTTAAACAGTGGTGGTAAAAAGAACTATCATTTTAATTTTTCATGTAAAATTTGTACTGAAAGTTGAGTCTGATAAAATTTTTTAACCCACTGAAAAAAGACCATAATGAAAGCATAGAACTTTATTCATATTGCCATTGACCAACTAAATAAGTAAATATTTATTCAAGCCTATATTACATATACCTGGAAACCCTGGTGGCATAGTGGTTAAGAGTTCGGCTGCTAACCAAAAGGTCACCAGTTTGAATCCACCAGGTGCTCCTTGGAAACCCTATGGGGCAATTCTACTCTGGTCCTGTAGGATGGCTATGAGTCAGAATCGACTCGACGGCAATGGGTTTGGTTTTTTTGGTTTTTATGTTGTATACCAATCTCTGTGAAGATATAAAAGTATAAAAAGTGGTCTTTTTCTTCAGAGTTTAGTTGGGAAGAAACGCAGATATGTAAAATAACGACCAATAATATAGAATATGCCAAATGAATGGAAATATTAAATAAAAATAGGAATTTACTTAAAGAGGGAAGATTCTCATGTTTGTGAACCACCATTATGAACAAAAATTATTTGTTAAAGTATTTAAACACAAAGCCAAGCAAAGAGAGTCCATGACTTCTAGAAGCTGGTGATCATATGCTTATCAATCCAGCTTCCTTAATTGCAGATGAGAAAACAGATGATCGCAATACGAGTGACCCGTCCAACAACACAAAACAAATTGACGATAGAGTGTGCTGTTAGAATCACAAAGGTGGAACTGAATTATGGCAAAAAGCCCCCAGTTGGTTTCCATGCCTCTAGTAATACCCCTGCTCCCCCACCCCCACCCCACCATGCTGCCCTGTTACAAAAAGATCTTCCAGAAATGTCTTTGATCTGTCTGTGCTTTGTTTAAAGAGCTCTTCAAGGCTCCATGAGATCTAATCTTAAGGACACTTTCCTGCCTTCCCTCTCACTATCCCCCATCCCTGCCTCTATGCAAACTAAACATAAGCCAAGCTATTCTCCAAACACATGCTGAAAGTTTTTAAAACATCACGCCTTTGTGCACACTGTCCTTTCATCTCATAATGCCTTACCCTCTTATCTCTTCAACAGCAAGCTTATCCATCATATGTTTCTGCTCAAAACCTACTTCTGAGGGTCTTCCTTTATCTCTTCCAGTTGGAAGTAATTTCTCCCATACTTAACTCATTATACCTGTATTGGTATGTCTACAGAACAATAGAAATGTATATTTCTCTTAAAAGACTGAAAGTTGATTGAGGACTGAATTCCCCTGTGTCTCATATTTGATCATCTATAGTACATTGAATAACTTATACAGAGCCACACAGTAGCTATGGTATAGCAGTTTAATAATGATAAAAATCCAAACCCACTGCCACCGAGTCGATTCTGACTCATAGCTACCCTATAGCACAGAACAGAACTGCCCTATAGGGTTTCCAAGGCTGTAAATGTTTACAGAAGAAGACAGCGACATCTTTCTCCCACGGAGCAGCTAGTGGGTTTAAACTGCAAACCTTTTTGGTTAGCAGCCGAGGGCTTTTACCACTGTCACCAGGGCTCCTTATAATAATAGTAAATATAATTAAAATAGTGAACATTTATTAGGCACTTACTGTGTGCCTGTCACTGACGTGAGTAATGTTGATGGGGTCAGGATTTAAAGCCAGGCAGTCGGCTCCAGGGTACTCGGTTTTAGCACTGTGGGCTCTGGAGTTGGGCGATTCAGATTAAACTCTGTTCTACCAATTAGTAGCTGAGTGATTCTCTGTCCCTCAGTGAGTCATCTATAAAATGGGAATATTAATAGTATCTAACTTCATAGGGTTTCTTTTACAGATTTAGATAATTCATGTTAACTACTTAGAGAAGTTCCCACATTATAATAAATAGAGCAGCTAACTCTATTTATTATAGTTTATTCTAAGTGTTTGTTGAGTTGGACTAAGTTCAATCTTCATCGGTAAATTGATCTTACTTTTGCACCTCCTATCAAAATCCTATTCTGTCTTAAAGCACCTGCCTCTAGGCCAGCTCCTCTGAAATTCCCCAATGTCACCAGGATTATGCTTTCAAAGAGTGTGCACTTCTAACTTTACACGGCAGCTAACTAACATGTTAGCTTTCGGAAATAGTCATGGCCAGCTAAATGAACTATAGTGTGAGAAATAGTTGTTATGGGGAGCTATGACCTTTTACTCATGATAAGAAAAAATTGATTGTCTAGTCTTTGATGTTTTGGATACAATCTTTGCCCTGAATTACCTAAATATGTAAAATATATTCATGTACTAGGCAGGATACTTTGAAAGACTTGAGTGGGAATAAACAAAATAAAAACTCTATACTTGGTCACACCTACAGAGAAGTCTAACTTATAAACTGGAAGAAAAAAAAAATCCCCCAAGGTACCTAGGTAGCGTTAACATATCACAGATGAAATGTTTACTCAATATGCTAGTAAAATCCCAATTTAATTCAATCTTTTCCCATACAGGAATTGTTTTGGTATCTGAGGAACCATACTCAAGTTTCTAGGTTATAGTAAAGCATGTTTTTGATGAGGTAATCCATAAAGATGTATTTTCTTATAATGAAAAGTAAACATATATCAGGCATTTTTCCTGGATAAGATGAAAGGGACTTTACAACAATTGTCAGGACTTGATAGCTTGTTAGGTCAGCCATACTCCGTGATGTGGGTCAGGAGCGAGAACAACTAACCCGAACAGAGGTGGCAATGAGGTATTTTGATGTTGCTGTCTTTTGGTCATGGCTTTTGAAACTGAAACATTATAGCAGTCTAAGTCAGGCATTGACTAATGTGTTTTCTTATTTTTGCTGAAATAATTTTTCATCTTTTTCTCTAGTTATTTAATAATATTAGGTATTATTTCGTATTTTAATGTGATCACACTTTAGTGGGATCATAGAAAGCATTCATCTGCTTGGACCCAGTCCTAAAATTGTGTGAGATACTAGAATTTATTTTATTTTAAAGTGCCTAAGACCATCTTAAAGCAGCAGTAAGACTCTCATAATGGCAAAGAGTAGGAAGAAAAAAGGGGAGGGTGGGACGTGAAATGAATGGGGAAAAGAAAAAAGGCTGGAAATCTGAAAGCTTGAGATGTCTCTCAGGTTTCTGGAATTACGTGCTCTGTGCTATTCCACTATCAGTTTCCCTGCTAGAAGCATGTGAAATATGAGGAAAATAATATTTCTACTTCAAACACATGTACCTAGAATTCATGACAAAAGAGGTTTTATTCCACCAGTCACTGAGGCATGTACCTTCTTAAGCCCTGGGGAATGTTTGGATTATAAGGAAACACTTTACCAAATGTCTAGAAACCCCCAATACTGGATCATTTCATTCTCTTTCAAATGTAAGAATTGAGTTCCATAACAGGATAGAGGGTAATGTAATATATGTATACATCATAAATATTTGAGAAATTAATTTCATACTGCATTTCTGTTTGATCTAAATTCTCACTAATTTTAAGATATTCTTACTATGAGCCAAAGAGAATACTAGAGAATATACTTGACTAATATCTTCTGTTATTGGTAAAATAGGCATGGATCAATAAGGCTAAAATTCAAAATAAAGCCTTTCTTTAGAGTAAACAGGGCTATGAGATAACCCTAAACATTGAAACAAAGATTACTAGTGCAAATAATATCGCCCATCTCCCTCCCCTATCATTTTTCCCTTATACGGCAGGACTGAATTTATCTTCCCCTACCTGCACTTACTGCCATTTCCTAGGACATGACACATACAAATACTAAGAAAAACATTTGTTAATGTAACTCAAGGCATGTTTATTATTTGAAGCCAAGGATTGGTGAGGACTTCCCTTCTCATGAAAGGACACTGACTAAAACCTAAGCTGCAACTTAAACAAGCTCCAGGACTGGGGAGAATACAGACATAGCCTGCCTATTAAAAACAGCACAAAAACAACCAGCTGACTTTGCAACCAACAAAATCTACAACGTTTCTATTATCCCTATGGCGAGCTGTTGATAGGTACCATTGAGTCAATTTTCAACTCATAGCAACCCCATATGACAGAGCAGAACTGCCCCATAGGGTTTCCTAGGCTATAATCCTTATGGAAGGAGCCCTGGTGGTACAGTGGTTAAGCCATCAGTTGCCAACCAGAAGATTGGCAGGAGAAAGAAGTGGTAGTCTGCTTCCTTTAAGATTACTGTCTTGGAAACCCTGTGGGGCAGTTCGACTCTGTCCTACAATGTTGCTATGAGTTGGAATTGACTGGACAGCAATAGGTTTGGTTTAATCTTTATGGAAGCAGATCATCAGGTCTTTCTCCCACAGAGCCACTGGGTGGGTTTGAACTGCCAACCTTTCAGTTAGCAGCTGAGGGCTTAACTGTTGTGCCACCAGTGTTTCTCATGGTGTTGTTGTTATTGTTGTAAGCCTTCAAGTCAAATCTGATTCATAGCATGAAAACCAAACTAAATCTGTTGCTGTCGAGTTGATTTTGACTCATAGTTTCACTATAGCAACCCTACAGCGACCCTATAAAAAAAAATCAAACCAAATCCGTTGCTGTTGAGTTGATTCCAACTCATAGCGACCCCATAGAAGCCCCCAAATTCCATGATAGAATCTGGTTCTGCAAGTAAGGATCAAGAAGCCAGGTGAAGAAAACCACTAAATAAGGTTGTCACAGGGACAAATAACCCAGAGACAGCAGGAGACAATGAGCTTATAAACAAAATTCTAAATCACATGAAGAAATCAAATACTAAAGAAGCACAACCAAAGCAAGAACTGTAACATAAATTCACTCCAAAATTAAAATAATTTTATGAAATATTTCATAAAGGCTTTAAAATAACTATATTTAAGATATTCATATTGATATTGAAAGAAAAACTTTTGTTTCTCAAACGGCAAGAAATTTGCTTTTTTAAAAAAGAAGAAATAGAACATCTATGTATGAAAAATAACAAATTAGATATCTTGAAATAAAAATGATAGTCACCAAAATTTGAGAGAAAAATTCTACTTAAACAGAGTAGAAGAAAGAATTAGTGAACTGCAAGAAGAATTTCAGGAGTTAATTTACAATGCAATACAGAGCACAAAGAGATTTAACAAATATCAAATATCAATTAAGAGGCATGGAAGAAAAACTGAGTGCCTCAAAGTAAACTTGATAGAAATTCCAGAAGAAAATAAAATTGGAATGAATGACAGAGAATGAATATTTAATAATAGCCAAGACTTTTCCAGAACTTGAGGTGAGAGGACAACATAAATCCGCAAATACAACATACATTCCAGTTCCTGAGAAGGATGAAGATAAATCCACATCTGTACATCCATCCATCCCTCTATCCATCCATCCATCCATCCATCCATCCATCCATCCACCACCCACCCAACCATCCA
>NW_004444032.1:1756965-1762390 GCF_000243295.1 Trichechus manatus latirostris | reverse complement strand
AATATGATTTTTTATTTATGTATTTTTTTTTTCCCTGAAAGCTTTTATAGATTATCTCTTTGTCTTCAGGGTTCTGAAATTTTATGATGGTGTGCCCTTGTGTATGTCTATTCCTATCCTTTTGCTAGGTTGTCAGTGGGTCTTTTTTTAATTCTGGAAACTCATGGCCTTCAATTCGGGGCATCCCTACTGTTTTTTTTGATATTTCACCTATTTGTGTCTTTGTGAACTATTTGGACTTTAGGCCTTCTGCCATGGTCACAGTAAATGTTTACCAAATTGCCAGGTCCTTGCACAGCCTGGACAGCCATGGCACAACCCATTGGTAGCCTGGGATCCAGGTTGCCCCAGGATTTATAGGCCATGGCACTGCCCAAGACCACTAGGGTGAGTGAGGCATGAAGCTTCTGGAACACAGTGCCAACACTTCTGCCTCCAGGCACCCTGGGTGTGCTTGTCCTGCCTGGGGCAGTTGGCCACCTCTCCCATGTGGATGCTAGTCTTCTCCCCAGGGACCTGTGTAGCTGCCATGGAGGCTGCATGTGGCTGAAGCTGGCTCTAAAGTGAGCCACCTACAGCCCAGTGACCGCCCTGGGTCAAGGAGGATGGGGTGGGGCTGTGGGGCCTGACTCCCCTGGGGCAGGTCTGGGTAGGTGTCAGGTTCCAGGGACAGAAGTGAGCAAGCCTTATACACCCATGAGGCCCTGTGGCACTGCCCTGATCATTCATCACCTGGGGGAGGACTGTCTCCAGTCCCCAGCCCTGCGTTAGAGTCCAAGGCCAAGCTGCGGCCGTACTACCCTGGCTGCCATCTTGTGCACTGATCTCAGGAAGCCTGAATGGAAACCTCTAATTTCTCTTATTTTCTCTCTCTTATTTTCCATTTGTTTGTCATTTCATTCTACTTTCTGCAAAATGTCCTTAATTTTCCTTTTCAATCATTCTAGTTTTTTAAAATGATCACAGTTATGTAATTGTTTTGTTCAATGTTTATTCTTTTTAATGGCCTCTGGTTCTTTTGTGTAGGTGTCTGCAATATTGTCTTTTATCTTTTTGAGAATATCAGTTATAGTTGTTTTGAATGTTTTTCTGTGCCCTACTTTGTCTTTTTTTGGGGGAAGATGTCTATCTTTTCTGTTAAAGACTTCCTTCAAATGTTCCAAGTGTTGGCTTTAGTCGTGGATTGAATTATGGCCCCCCAAAAAATGTGTGTATCCAGTTTGGCTGGGCCCTGATTCCCAGTATTGTGTGATTTTCCTATATGTTGTAAATCCTGTCTCTATGATGTTAGTGAGGGAGGATGGGCGGCAGTTTGTGTTAGTGAGGCAGGACTCAATCTACAAGATTGGATTGTGTTTTGAGGCAATCTCTTGAGATACAAAAGACAGAAGTGAGTAGAGAGATGAGGGGAACCTCATACCACCAAGAAAACAGTGCCGGGAGCAGAGCATGTCCTTTGGACCTGAGGTTCCTGTGCAGAGAAGCTCCCAGACCAAGCGAAGATTGATGACATGGACCTTCCTCCAGAGCCGACAGAGAAAGCCTTCCCTTGGAGCTGATGCCCTGAATTTGGACTTGTAGCCTACTAGACTGTGAGAGAATAAATTTCTCTTTGTTAAAGACATCTACTCATGGTATTTCTGTTAGAGCAGCACTAGATGACTAAGACAGCTTTTTAATATTAAAGAGTGTTAAGAAGTTATTAAGAAGCTGGTTGGAGTTTGTGTGTGTTTGTATGCACACATGTATGTCATGGAGAGAGGCAGGGATACTTGTTGACTGGTGGGTCTCATAGTAGGGTAATTTAACAGCTATTTCAATGGTGGGCCTTCAAATTGTACTGTCTCTGAAGGCTTTTTTATCCCTCTTTGGGTAGGTTAATCCATTTCCTCAGAGAATAAACCTCTAGTTATGCTGGTATTGGGAAGAGAGCGTTGACTGGCTGTTTAGGGCAAGCAAGAGGATCTAGGTGTCTAAATGCATCTTACACAGTCTTTCAACTATTCCTTCTGTTTTCACTACTAACTTCACCATCATTTTTGGAGGCACTTAATGGGTCTAATTTTTCAGCATTTCTAGTGTTATATTGTGGAATTGGATTGATTTTAAACTTTATCTGGTCTGCTAAGTATATTATCACATCAATATGTGTAAAAGGTTCCCAAATTTTTTACGACCATGTCCTTCCCCAATATTTTTATTGCTATAGCACTATTCATTACTTTATCCTCTTAATCTCATTTTGATGGGGTTTTAGGAAGGAGAGAAATTGGCAATTGTTTTGGCTCTACCATGTTTATCTAGCTAAAGAAAAATCTTAATCTGAGAGGAAGCACCAATTAACTGACAATGAACAGTTAGACTAACAAATGAATTTTCACCAACAATATAAGATGCAAGAAGATGATGGGATATCTTCAAAGTGGTAAGAAAAAATAACTGTCCACACTGAATGCCATATTCAGAAAAATATCAGCAGAGAGAACATTTTCAGATTTACAAAGACTAAGGAAATTTTCATGAAGAGACCCTGTCTTAGTCATCTAGTGCTGCTATAACAGAAATACCATAAGTGGATGACTTTAACAAAGATAAATTTATTCTCTCACAGTTCAGGAAGCTAGAAGTCTAAATTCAGGGCGCCAGCTCCAGGGGAAGGCTTTCTCTCTCTGTTGGCTCTGAGGGAAAGTCCTTGTCATAAATCTTCCCCGGTCCAGGAGTTTCTCAGCACATGGACCCTGGGTCCAAAAGATACAGTATCCTCCTGGCTCTTGTTCTTGATGGTATGAGGTCTCCATGTCTCTCTCTGCTCGCTTCTCTCTTGTATATCTCAAAAGACATTGGCTTAAGACACAACCTAACCTTGTAGATTGAGTCCTACCTCATTAACATAACTGCCTCTAATTGTGCCTTAATAACATCACAGAGATTAGGATTTACAACACATAGGATAATCACATCAGATAACAAAATAGTGAACAGACACACAATACTGAGAATCATGGACTAGCCAAATTGACACATATTTTAGGGGGACACAATTCAATCCATGACAGACCCTCACTAAAATGACCATTAATGGATGTACTTTAGTAAGAAAAAGGAAATCCAGACAGATGGCATGAGGTGCAAGGAGCAAGAGCGAACACCAGACTTGATGAAATGTCTGTAAATTTAACTATTGAGTTCAAACATAATAACTACATTTGTGTTAAATATGTTAAAAAAAAAGAACTTTAGAAACCAATACCAATATGAGATCATTAAAATGTCCCATGGTTATTGTTTCTTTTGACTGACAGAATACAAAAATGATTTTGTTAGGAAAAAATTGTTTTTTAAAAATATATATATATACATACATACATATATATATATAAACAAAACAAAACCAAACCCGTTGCTGTCAAGTCAATTCTAACTGATAGCGACTCTATAGGACAGAGTAGGACTGCTGCATAAGATTTCCAAGGAGCACTCGGTGGATTCAAACTGCTAATCTTTTGGTTGGCAGTTGAACTGTTAACTTCTACACCACCAGGGTCCATATATATATACATGTATATACATTCCATATATATATATATGTAATTAAGAGTAACCACAAACATAATTGAAATAATATATATCACTTGTAAAGCAACAGGGCAAAGAAAGGAAAATTTAAAAGTTTTCACTCTCACAAATGCTAATAAATATAATGTTCAAAGACGGCAAAGAGAAAGCTCAAAATAACATGGTAAAATTAAGTTAAAACCTATGAAACCCATTACCGTTGAGTGGATTCCAACTCATACTAGTCAAAACAGTGTTAAGGGCTCAGATTCACCTACTAAAATACAGATTCTATATTTTTAAAAATATAGCTATAAACTGCTTGCAAGAGACATGATAAAGTGCTGGGGAAAGCTGTATTATACAAATACTATGCATAAGAAAACCAATGTAGCAATATTAATATGACGATCTAGAATTTAAGGCAAAAATATTAATAAGGGTGTTATTTACAATAATAGAGGTAATAATTTACTAACAAATGGTAATAATCGAGAACTTACTTGAAATTAAGAACATAGCCTTGAAATATTTAAAGTAAAACTGACATATATACAAGAAGAAATGGACATCCATAATATTAGTGGGAGATTTTAAGTAATGATAGTTGAAGCAGAGTAAATATTAGCTAGAATATGGTTTTAAACAGCAAACTAAAGAAATTTGGTCTAATAGATACATAGAAAAATCCATACCCAAAAGAGAATATGTGTACATGGAATAGTAATCAAATTGACAACGTAGGGGATGACAGAAGAAGTATCATATTTCAAAGAATAGACAGCAAGCCATATTCTCTAGCAATAGTCTGAATTAATTTGCAATCAATAGTAAAAGAACATGAAACAAAACAAAATATTAAATGCACTGCTACATAACTTACTTGTTAACGAAGAAATACAAACAAAATTAGAAAACAGAAGTGAAAAAAGATTTATATAGGTATATATAATACATAAGTATATATATTATATATGTGTATATTTATATTTCAAAACCAGTTAAAGCTGAAGTATTAGGTGTATTTTATGGTATTACATGAACTTTTAAAAGAGGAACAATTAAAATAAATGAACCCTACATTCATCTCAAGAAACCAAATTAGAAGAAATGGTTTGAAAATAAAGTGATTGAACTAATGAGAAAGTTTGACAAACTACATAAAAAGAACATATAAAAATCAATAGTGTTCCTATACACTAATGGTATAATTACCAAAATATATAACAAATAATAAGTAGAACTAAAAAGAGAGTTAGGCAAAGTAGCTAAATAAGTGAACACATAAAAATCAATCGTGTTTCAACATATCAGTAATTACCAAAAAGAAAATATAATAGGAAAAAAAGATTCTATTCACAATAGTAACACAGTCCATAAGGTATCTAGAAACAAACTCAGTAGTAGATGTGTAATGTATTCATGGAAAAATTATAAATCATGATTGAAGGAATAAAAAATCAAATTGAATAAATAAAGAAATATATTACTTTTATGGATGCTTCAATAGTTTTTAAATGTTGATTCTCAATGTACTCATTCAGTAAAATTCCAATAATTATCAAGTTTTTTATGAAACTTGGTAACTTGATCCTACTATATATTTATATATGGAAGAGCAAAGGGCCAAGAGTTAAAGAATTTTAAAGAACAAAGTAGAGGAATTCACTCTCCCAGATCTCAAAATCTATTATAAAATCTATAGAAATTAGCACCATGTAGACCTACAAAAGGAAAAAGAGAGGCAAAAACATGTCCATACATATATGAGAATTGGCACGTTGTAGGCATGCATTACAAATCTACTGTTCTCAGGTACCTTGTGAGATTCAGGAAACACCCCTTTATAGAGTCTTTTCTCGAAATCTCT
>NW_004444032.1:1753888-1756203 GCF_000243295.1 Trichechus manatus latirostris | reverse complement strand
CATGTGATAAGAAATCAGCTGTCCCACTTGAATTAAATAAAAATGTAAGTATGAGAATAAGACCAGGTAGGCCAGAGAGTTCACACTGCAGAACCAGCTGCTTCAAGGGCAATCTATAGGTCTGATTCCAGTATTGAAGACCATCAAATAAATATGAAGGATATTTATAATCTCAAACTTTTACTTCTTATTTTTTCTTTCCAACTTTTTAAAGAGTAGAAATGTATTTAAAATGTATTTCCACATATTTCTTTGAAGTTAGGAAACAAATTATCTTGTTTTCTCTTTAACCTTTGTTCCTTTCTTTTAGTTAGGACTCAGGACTGTTTCACTTAAAAGCAGGAAAAGTTTACATGCATGAAGAAAAAAGAAAATTGGATTTCCCAAAGATTTATTGATTAATTGGGAAGAGACATTTAATGTGTAGAAACAAAATGTCAATAGCATTTTTAGAGCACATGTATAAAAATGATTTAACTGTATGATATTATCATAAATGCTTCTTGGCTAAAAAAATATTGTACAACCTCTACCATAAAAACCTCCTACATAAAATTACTAAAAGCAGATTATGGGTTATTTAAGTGTTTACAAAGACAATTTCTAACCTCTTATAATGAATTCTGAGCACCATCTTTCTGTTGTTTAATATTATGTTTTATAGACTGTGTCTTTCGGAAATTTTAAATATGTTTCCACTCAGAATCAAGTCAACCGATACATGATATTGATGAATTCTACGATATAGTAGACTTATATCTGGCTGTTGTTTAAGTCTTAAAAGACTAATTGCTGATGGTTTTAAGCTGTTATATGGCATGCTACTACATTTCCAGGATATACACTGCTTTTCTTTGAACTCTGCCTCAAAAAATAGGCATGTCTTTGTGTTAGCATTTTAATCTCAGTTCTAACCTGATAGAATGCGTCTCTTCAAGGAAAGGATCAAACTTCACATATTACATACATCACTACACATAGTATTAGTGGGCTATGTTCACTGCCATTATTGTCATTTTTAGGATGTTTGAATAATATATGTGTGTCTATATTACATTATATGTAACATACTCTACATGTACACGCGCACACGCACACACGCACACACATAAACACTCTCTTATGTGTTAATCAGGTAAATATTTTCTTTTCAAAAAATCCACTGTTCTATTTGCTTACCCTAAAACTTGCCATACAGCACGGGTGTGAAATTGACAGGTCAGCCATTTTTAAAGGGCATGGCAGCGGTTGGGAGGATCAAGTTTCTTACACTTTATACCTTGTGATGTTTGTTGGTTTTAAGCTACTGAGCTTTATGTAAAAACATGTCTTGTTCTATTAATTTTCACATTAGCCAGTGGTTTCTAGTATGCATACTTTATATCTTAATGTATAATCTGTATATTATTTCCCACAAAATAAAATAAGGAAATCATTCATGCACTAGGAAGAATTAATAGATACAGAAAACCAATTTAATTGTTCAGAAGACTGTAGAGAAATAATCGTTTCTCTCTTCCTCACATCCTAAATCCACTGCTCTCCATACTCGTGCTTCTTCATGCTTTCTTTGACTCTTTTTATTTCCTTTTCAAGAATATCCTAGCTTTTTTTTGGTTAAGTTTATTCATTTTTAAATAGGACCTCAGAGTATCCTGTACACATTTCAGAGGCAGAAGAGAATGGAGACATCACTGCAATTCAATTCTGTTTTACAAGTGTTGACTGAGGATTCCTACATACTTCTCACACCAAACTGGACCTTAAGGGGTTGATAGGAGGGAAGTGGAAACCATTGTTTCTATCCTGAATAGAAATAGTGCATGTAAGAAGAGTTAAATTGCAGAAGAGATCTGAATGCAGAAGGATCCCACCAGCTGACATATTAGGAGGTGTCAAGAGAAGGGGACTTGAGTTGTACATAGAAGAGCTTGCAAAATTTGGATAGAGAAGGGTAACCAAAAGCGTTCTCTAGGCAGAAGGGAATACGTGAGCAGTTGCAGAGGAACAGATGAGCATGGTGTGTTCTGTAAACAATGTGACTTGTTCTCTGACACAGGGTTTGAGTCAGGGAACAGCAGGAAATATGGCTGGAAAGTTCTGGTGGAGTGATAAGATGAAAGATGCACCAGTTTCACCCAAGACCAAACAGATTAATTAGGCATTCAACTCTGGTGCCAAAATCCGATCATGGAGACATTATAGCCAAATAAAAACAATTTGTCTATAATCCACTATTGATTTGCCCAGGGCCCTCTTTATTATCATGAACATAAAGAATTGGCTATATAAAGAAAAGACTTAGGGATTTTTTT
>NW_004444032.1:1749948-1751848 GCF_000243295.1 Trichechus manatus latirostris | reverse complement strand
TTTTGCTCATTGAATTTACCTTTACAGGGCTGCGGCATAAACAAATTACTTTTTCTCTCTGAATATCAATATTACATGTTCTATCAAAAAAGTTCCTATGAAAAAGAATTATCCAAGGAGGCTCCCTCTGTATGACTTCCTTCCATATTCTCAGCCAGTTCAAAAGTATCACACTGCATACCTATGCCTCCTCCCTGAGAACTAGCTTTAATGCAGAGTATTGAAGAAAGTGCCTTGCCATAGAACAGAGTACTGAGTTTTGCATACAGCAGTCACTAAATAAATAGTTGATGAAGTCACTTGAGTATGAATCTTTGTATTATCCCTACTTGACTAAAATAATTAGAGCCATTTTTCACGTAGTTAGTCAAAGATAATAACAACGGCCAAGGTTTTTGCTATACTGGATATTTATTTCTGCCTCAGTTTCCTGTATCTGCCTATTTGCCTACTTACAGTTTTGAGTTATCACCTAACAACCTGATAATCACATAACAAATACCACCAATGACTATCTGTTTGTTCTCTAACTGCACCTTGGAAGAAAATTTATTGTCTTGTACTGAGAAAAGGTTAAAAATTTGTTTGAAGACAAAAATACTTCCAGGTAGAACAAATAGTTCATTTGGAAATCTTTTTTTATTATTATCATTTAATACTTTATGCTTTATAGGCACAAATTCATTTTTAAGCAATGCTTGTGGAGCTTTTAATTTAAATTTTCAACTCTGAATAATAGTTGACATTGAAATTGTTCAGCTGTGTTACACAGTCTTCCTTTACAAGAGAAAAATATTCCTTAAAGACAAGCTACCCACAAAATCGTGTAGAATTAAACGATGATCTCCCAATTGTCTCAGTCTTTGTCAGATTTGACTTATGGATACACTGACTTTGTAGGTAAAAAAGAAGTGTAAGGTGTGTGTGTATAAAGTATTATCCATGCAAACATAATGTATTTTTTTATTTAAGTTTACACACTTCAATATACATGGGTGTTGTTCTTAAAAATATGAAATGCAAAGTGAAAGATTCGATCTATCAAAATGTGACAAATGATACAGTGATAAATGCAAATTTCATGGTCAATACTAAAAGACCAAAAATGTCCTTCTGCCATTGTCCGTGTTTTATCTATTTTTAAAAACCGTAGGGAGAGAAATACTCTCAGGAAAAAAAAAAAGAAAAAATGAAGCTTTACTGCAAAAGAAATGAACGCAGGAAATGGCACTTAAAGTAGTGAAGAGATGTGAAGCATTGCAACTTCATAACCTGCTAAGAAGCAACAGCTGTACTTAATTTCAACTTGACGTGCTTCAGATCTCATATTCATATAGATATTTAATGATCCAAACATAATGGTCCTATATAGAATAATTACTTACATGGAGGAGCAAAACTTCATACGCATTCCTTTTTAAATGATCCTTCAAGAGAAAAACTGCACTGGCTCTTTGAACAACGAATAGCCTCTTTCACCAATTCAAATGTTTGGGACTAAATACCTTATGTTTTAAAAGAGAAAAATTAATATCGCTGAAGTTACTTCTTTTTGACAGACTCCTTTTGTCTCCCCTCTTCCCAGAATAGCCAGTACAGTGAAAAAAGGTAGAATGCCAAGCCAATCATTAAGTCATAGTGGTAGATGGTTACAAGAAATATCAGAAACAAAAGGAAATAAGGTATTTTAGAGTTGATGTATTTTGAAAGCAGAGATTCGCTGCTTTGAGCTTGACTTTCTTCAGCCGGGGGACTAGCGGAGGCAGAATTTTCATATTCCTTGTCACCTGAAGAGCATAATGATGGTTCAGAATTTAGTAACCCTTCATTTCCATGCCTTGCCTCTTCCTTGCTCTCAAAAGGTTCACTGATTAAAATCACTGGCGCTAAAGACTCTTCC
>NW_004444032.1:1746510-1749700 GCF_000243295.1 Trichechus manatus latirostris | reverse complement strand
TAAGATGGCTCTGAAGTTTTAGTATGGTGATTAGAAATGTGAGAACCATTCTGAGAAGATTTATTAGTGTCTGAGTTAAAAGCAGAAGGAGCGAGGACATCTAAGTCTATTTTCGTTGATAATTCTTGGACTTTCCCATCATCTCTATTTTCTGGAAACATTTTTTCATCTGTTGGCAACATCTCCAAATGTGAATCCCGTTTTGAAGCTGTTTTACGGTTCCCTGTAAGGACCTGTAAGGATTCTTCTACAGATGTTATATTTCCAATGCTACTTTTCTCCCTGTCATGTGTCTTTCCAGGATTGTACATACACATGGTTTCTTCCTTCTCCATTTCATCTACATGTACATTACAAATATCTGAATGTGATTCCTTTTCAAAATCATTGTCATGGATTACACCTACTGTATCCCGTTGACAAAGGGTATAATGTGAATCATCATTCCTCCCTTCATGTGGATCAAACGCTGTTTCCTTTTCCTCGATGGGCCTGTCACTTCTTGCTGTCTCTTGAGGTAGCTTAGCAATTATTGCTTTTTCTCTAGCAGACATGCTTTCTAGGGTACTTTCTGATGTTGTCTTAATTATACAAGCTGTACCTGCTTCTGCTTTCTCAGTGATACCATGATCGGCTAGAGAAGACAGTTCACAGCTCGCTGTTTCTTGGCAGGTAAACAATTCTTCTGTAGGAGTACCTTTCAAACTCCTTGTGTTATCTCTTTTTTCCCACACGTCTTCACAATCTGCTTGTTCTGTGATCTGTTCTGTTATATTTGTTTTACTCCCTCTTGCTTTTCCCTGACTTTCTAGAACATTCCAACTGTGTTTATGCTGTGTGTTCTTATTCTGATCTTCAGGATTAATGCAATCTGATTTTTCTTCCACAACTTGGAAAGGGTAATCATTCTTGAAAGAATTTTCATTTCTTGGTGAACAAACTTGCCCAGGCATCCCTCCTAAAGTGGTGCCTCCAGCGGTCGTGAAATCACGCTCTGGGGTTGTTAACACAACTTCTTCCCAGCTTAAATGTGTCCTTGGTGAAGGAAACGTATCTGCTGTTATTGCCTGGCTGGGAACTGTGCTCTCCTTGCTCGACAGAGCAGTTAGGTCTCTGCTACTAGCTCCTAATACTTCCACACTTACTTCAGGGTGACCTACCTTCCTTTCTTGGTCATGCAAGGTTGATTGAAAATTGTTTCCCTTTTCATGAAGACTTAAATGTATTTTTTGCTCTTCCTCATCCTTACCACTGCCATAATCTTTCCTGGAAGATCCTTTTCCTGTTGATTCTTCCAGGTATGCAGATTCATCCAAATGGAAATCTTTTTTTAAACATTCCTGATCTTTTATTTCAATTTTCTTAGCTTCTCCTTTACGTTTTTTCTTAAGGGTGCTTGCCATTAGTTGATCTGAGAAAGGACAAGATATCTGCACTCTGCGCCTCTCTTGGGCTGGATTAGCATTATCATCCAGTTTTTCTTTGCTGTTGATGCATAATTGCACTAATTCATCGCTATTGGCATCTCCCAGTGACGGCTTGATTTCTCCCATACCTGAAGTAATTTCCTCTGAAGGTTGATAACTACACTCATTTCCTGAGGAATATTTTTCGTTGCGGTAAAAGTTTCCCTTTAAGGAGCTTTCTGCTGATGAACTTGGAGACGAACGCCTTTTGAACAAGTCAGTGCATATTTCACCATGGATTTTCTTCTTCTCTAATCCTTCAGCTTTATTTGGAAAATCGACTGGATCTGTTGAAAATGTATTCTTTTCATCTCTGGGAGGAGTACTTCTAGTTTGTATTAAGCGTTCATTTATCTTAAAGGATGAAAAAACAAAAAATAATGACCAAATGATCTATTTAAATATACAAAATGAATTATATAGGTTTTATTAACTTAGTTAGTAATTCTCTAGTAGATTTCCTTGACTCATTTTAATTGTAGATTTCATACAAACTCTGGAAGCCGGAAGTTTTGGGGAGATCTTTGTGGGGTATGATTTGGAAATGAGATTAATAAGAGGCCCAAATTAATCACTCTCCTTCCCAGCTTCCAAATATCACATTGTATTATTCAACTATTCTTGCTTGTCATTGCACTTTCTCCTCACTAAGGATATACACATTGATAGCTCCATGCTAATCAATTAGAGAGCAGCTTCCTGGGTGCCCCGTGCTGCATTTACACTTGCTGTAGGTGTCCCCGTTACAGTTTCTCTTATTAATATGTTTTCTGCAAAGACTCTGCAAACTATTAATAGCAAAACGTCACTCAAAGAAAAGTGAGGGAGTTAATGTCTCTGCAAATTCTGTTTTAATGACCCTCTGCCAACTGGTACTCAAATGTATTTGAGCTCTTCAGTGATGCCAACTGTCAGGATTTAACAGTGAGATGCCTGTGTTTTTTTTTTTTTTCTCCTCATAACTGACATTTGCATGATCTCAATAATTATATGCAAATCTTACGTTTTCCCCTTCTTCTCACATAAGGCTCATGTTACTTGTCAACTGCACAGCTGTCTTGTAAGCCAATGCCTGTGGGTTCCACAGATTTGGTTGTATTTCCATCTATTATAGAGCTTCATTGTTTTATGCATTAACGTCAGCATGGAGCAAATTAGCATCTAAATTACAGCTCCCTGTTCATTTATTGGACGTACAATCTCAGTAACTTCTAAACAAACTTTCATATTTGAGCCTGCTCATTGTAATGAGGTGTATTGGTGAAGTATGTGATTTTTCAGGGCCCTTTCATTATATTCTGTGGTTTGAAAAAAAAATGGCGATGTTAACTTTCAGCTGGTGAGAATTCTCACAACGGGTGACAACTTTGTAGTTTCTTAAAGTTGGAGCAAAGTAAATTGCATACTTTAGTGATGCAGCTTCCATATCACTATAGAAAAGGTGGAATGTGTGGGGAAAGAGATGAGCTCTGTTTCTTTTCTGTTTCAGCTCTGACACTTGAAGAGGCAAACGTCATTTTAATCTTAGATGATTATGAATCTACGTATCCCAATGATAGAAGCTCCAACCAAATACAGTGAAGAATAAATTGCATTATGTGACTCATTTACTGCTATTTTCTCCTTTGTAATAAAAAAGGCTATCTAAAGCATCTCCTAAAATTCCAAATAGATTGAATGTTCACCAAGTGTGAAATTTATGATAACAAATTTAATACTAAATT
>NW_004444032.1:1744259-1745347 GCF_000243295.1 Trichechus manatus latirostris | reverse complement strand
TTTTTTTGTGTTCCATTTTACTCAAAATTCTTTCAGTTGAACTAATATAACATTAACTCTCTCTCCAGAAAAGGAGAAAAACACAAGCTAACTAAAAACTGAAAAGGCAGCTAAATTTATACTCAGTTAAAAGACTTTATATGTGTATTGCCACAGGCCAATTTTATTACCGAGACTTCAGATTGCTCATATGTGAGCATACATTTTCTTATTTTAAAATGATTCAGGTTACACTCTCTTTTCTATTGTATTCTGCATATTGATGGAAAAAGATAAATACTATTTTCTCTCTAATGTAATCTGTTTGTAGGTATATTTGTGGAGTCGTTAGATTTAGATTCGCCAATGACACTCAGTAGGAAAAGTGTTAGTGAAAAAGCCCACTTTGTGTACAGCTGTGACATGAGTCAACCTATCAGAAATGTTTGGCCCAGTATCCACGTTATCTTATATTGTCTCAGCTGAATTTTTCTTCTAGTGACTTTTCTAAATGACTTTTTCTGCAGCAAAAGAAATCTGGAGAGTTGGACAATGGCTAATTAATTTGTGTAATTGAGTCTGTCTTCATTGCATAGACAATTTTGATCCAAATCCCAGGAAGGATCAAGAAATAAAATCGAGTAAATCTGGGCTGATTTTATTTCACCAAATCATGAGAAAATTGCAAACTCTTCCATCCTGATTATGAAAGAGGGCAATTATCAGTTTTGTGTGTATTTATGAAGCTTAATTTTAACTTTACCAAAAATATTTAGTAACTTCATTGGGCCCATAAGTGAAAATAACACCTCTGTATAAATGTAATTTTGTTAGAAAAATATATTATTTACAAAACTGACACTCACTGGATTTCTAACTCTCTGTATTATTCAATAATGTCAATGATTATGCAAAGATTCATTTTGGTGGAATCTAACTGTAAGATGACACACTTTTTCTTATCTGTGTACAAAATGTCTATGTGTTTTTTAAAAAATAAACCATTAAACAGCCTTTATTGTTCCTGCTTCCTCTTTATTCCCATAACAATACTGAATATATCTTTTGGAAAGGAAAAATAACAGTTATTCCAAGTTTTTTCTCCAAAA
>NW_004444032.1:1739366-1740453 GCF_000243295.1 Trichechus manatus latirostris | reverse complement strand
CTTTTCTCTTTTATATCGCACAAGAGATTGGCTTAAGATGCAACATAATCTTGTAGATTGAGTCCTGCCTCATTCACATAACTGCCACTAATCTTACCTCATTAACATCATAGAGATAGGATTTACAACACATAGGAAAATCGTATCAGATGACAAAATGGTAACAATCACACAGTACTGGGAATCATGGCCTAGCCAAGTTGACAGATATTTTTGGGGAACATGATTCAATCCATAACACCTACTATGTGTCATATATTATAATAAGCACTGGGAAAACAAAGATAATAATAAACTACAGTCAAGATAATAATAAACTACATCAAGAAAGTTATAGAATAATGATGAAATAGACATGCTAAAAGGCAATTATTATAATAAACAATAAATAGTGTAATAAATAATAAGATATGATAGATAGGTATTCCCTTAAGATAAGAAGAGAAGACAAGAATGAGGTAGGTACTCTGCAGGAGAATCAGGTAATTTTTCACAAAGGAAGTAACATTCTCAGTTAGGTTCTCAGGATAAGTAGCAGTTGGCAAATTAGAGAAGAAAAGTAAGGCCATTCTAAGCAGAGGGAATAGCAGTGGTCAAATACAGAGTAAGAAAGCACCAAAGAAAGATACATATCCAGGAACAATGAGATGTTCAGACAGCTTGGACTATGTTTTGGGGAGAGCATGTTAGAAGATGACACTGGAAGTTAGCCAGGTAGTAAAGGACTTAGCATGCCAGGAAAAGTGGGGCTGAATGATTTAGGCACTTTTTAACCAGTGGGGATGAGGAGTTCTTCAAGTGAGAGAGAAACATGCTCAGATTGACTTTAGGGATCTAACTCTGGGGGTAGTGTAAAGGAGAAACTGGACAGGATGAACAATGGAGCAGGAAGACTAGGCATGAAGATTATGCAATATTTCAGGCACAAAATGATGAGGGATAAAGGTGATGGAAATGAGGAAAGAGAAGAGGAACCAAATTTGAGTTATAACTTTTGATGTAGCATCAATAGAATTTGTTGATGGATTCCCTATAGATTTTTAAAAAATGCCTCTCCCTGCCAGACCTTCGTTGCATCATGAGAATC
>NW_004444032.1:1735279-1737516 GCF_000243295.1 Trichechus manatus latirostris | reverse complement strand
TGTTATGGTGATGTTTCCCTAGCACTCTGACATTTCATAGTCACTTATAAATTGGAGGAAGGAGGGAAGCAAAGATTTGTACTTAATTAGAGGTAAAGTTTATAATGCATTAGCCAGCCACTAGGGCATAATTTCTATTCCTTTGGTGTTGCAATATTAACGGTCTTCTCTTGATTCATGAACACCGTATTTGTACGCAAATATTGCATGCATCATACGTTTTTTTTTTTGCCAACCACACAACCCATCTTCTTCCGCCAGTACTATTTTCGTAAGCATGCTATGCTGTGCCCGTTTTACGTGTAGGTGCTTACATGGGCACGTTATTTGTGAAAAAATATGGTAAAACCGAAAACAGAATAAAAATATTTGATCGAAAGAGAGACAATTAGAGAGATAAATATCTGACTGTGAAGAATATCTAAGAAAAAAATTAAGACATTATATAGAAGGAGTATAGGAGGAAAAGATGCATTAATTTCAGTTCTTTGATGATAATGCCAGAAAGGAAAACAAAATGAAGACAGTTCTGTGTTATCAACAGGAATTGAAAGAAGCAAGAAATAATCTCAAGGGAAAAACATCGGAATTCATATTCCTCTTGGATGCTGAATCTGGATACTAATAACTAAGATGGTACAGGGCACTGTTTTTTGTGGGCGTCACGTTCCTTATCTTCAAGGTGAAAGCTCTGGATTAAATTAGGGATGGCAAATACAATATGTTCACACTGGCCTCCCTCTCCAGCGCCCATGGCGAGCACTGATAGCCGATCAAGGGACTTCCTTGCTGAGACCGCATTGAACCCCAAGACCCTTTTCTAAACAGCCAGGCAGCCACTACCCACCGACCCCTTTATTGCTCAAAATAAATCCAATTTACCCTTCCAGGATTTGTTATTAGATAACATGCCTTCCAATTTTCGAGCTCTGTATTCATATAACTAATAGGAGTGTGCCATAAATAAAATTTAGAAATGTCTTAAATTTTTTAAAAAAGAAATGTAAATTCTAGTTGAGTCAATTGAGGTAACTTTTAATAATGCAATACAGCCAAAGATGAATTCTCAATTCAATCTTCTGGTTAGAATTATCAGTTTGAATTTAATACCCACAGAAATGCTATCTGAACAATTTGTAAGCTAGTTTCTTAGAATATTATTTCTAATAACAGATGTGGAATGATTTATTTTCACATCATTTTACTTATGCCCAAATAAAACTTCTCATGGAACATTAGAAATATCTTCAATTGATTTGGATAAAGAAATATAGTGCATAAGACATAATATGCAAGCTAATTTATGACTTTTAAAATGCAGTCATAAACCAAGGCAAACCACAAGCCTCTGAGTAAACTATAGTGAATTGCTCAAGCATTCAAGTAACTAAAAACACACCACTCTGTTATCGATCGGATGGTTTTATTGAGTCATTTACCTGTTTTCTAAAAAAGCTGAATTACTCCATTCCTAAAAATCTACTCTTTTTCTATTTCTAAATTAGAGCATTGTCCATTGCAATCAGTGCTTGACTTGAAAATGTACTGGAAACAATGATACTTTGCCTTCTTGAAGCAGAAGATTTGAATGACAGAGAAACAAGTGGTAACTAAAAGACAGACGAAACTTTGTTGAAAAATCCTTTGGTAAGTTTCTTTTCCAAGATTTCTTCATTTTCTAACTTTTTGTTTCCTACCAAGGATTGCAGGCCTAAATCTACTTTGTCACCTCAAAGTGGTAGGTGCTATTATTTTCTTGCTCACCCCCAAGGAATCAGGGAGAAAAAGGACTATTTAGATTTAATTCTGTGATTGAATCTGAAGACCATGTGCAATTCTCTAGAGACGTGTGCTTTCCAAAGAGGCACTAAATTGTGAGGATCTGGTGCATAATTAAGTAGAATCTTGGAGGTCCAAGTGTGAACCAAAAAAATTGTAGGTTGCTTTGGGATGAGATGTAATTACAAGCAGAATCCATGAATTTTAAGTGGAAGAAGACTTATAGGTAAACCTGCCCAAGGGACTCCTCTGCCACAACCTGCCAATTATATTCTATCGAGAAAGACTTGTAAATGTTTCTAAGTGATGGATACTGGAAAAACTAAAGAATGTACATCAGAGAGATATCAGAAAGAAATTCTTAGATTTATTGGCCTAAAGTTTTTCTGTTCCATGAGATCTTCAAGAAAGTAATTGTCAACAGTGGAGCAGGTTTGTGACAAGAAACTTCTGAATGT
>NW_004444032.1:1732583-1734360 GCF_000243295.1 Trichechus manatus latirostris | reverse complement strand
ACCCTATAGGACAGAGTAGAACTGCCCCATAGGGTTTCCAAGGAGCAGCTGGTGGATTCGAACTGCTGACCTTTTGGTTAGCAGCCAAGTGTGTGTGTGTGTGTGTGTGTGTGTGTTATATACATATATATGTGTGTGTGTCTCTTAGCTATCCATGATGTAACTTCTTTTTAAATGTGACTGTAATATTAGTAATTGAATGCAAAATTGGCATATGCCATTTTAGCAGAATGAGATGAACTGGATTATAAAATTTGTAGTGGGTGAATATAGCAAGAGTTAGACTTGACAGCCCACTCCTTCTTCTTGTTGATTAGAAATATTATACTCCCAAGAGACCCACCAAGAAAAGGAGTTTCAATTACATGAGAGAGGATCATAGGAGACAAATGTCAACAAAGGTATTGAAGTAGTAGGGGCTTCATAGCTTAAAAATCCTTGTGCAGGAGTGCCCTCATGACTCTGTGTGAACTTTATTTTCGGCCAGCACATTCTCAGGCCCTGGAGCTGGTATCAGTTTCTTTTAGTGGCCTGCCAGTTCCCTTCCATTGCAGTGCTCACTTTTCCTTGTGTCCTATCTTCTTGGCATCTATGGGTCTTTGCTTTGGACAACTGGTACCCATGTCTTGTTGATGCCCTAAACTTACCTTGTTTATTGGGTAATTCATCCCTGCTTGGCAAAGAACTTCAACCATGTACCAATATTCCTTACTTTATCTGGAGAGTGAAGAGCCCTGGTGGCACAGTGGTTAAGCGCTCGGCTTCTAACCGAAAGGTCAGCAGTTGGAACCCATCAGCCGCTCCGTGGGATAAAGATGTGTCAGTCTACTTCTGTAAAGATTTATAGTCTTGGAAACTCTGTGGGGCAGTTCTACTCTGTCCTATAGGTTCACTATGAGTTAGAATCAACTTGACGGCAACAAGTTTGATTTTTTTGATATCTGAATAGTAAATCAGGTGTATAGCTCAGTAAAAGTACCAGAAGAGAAATTGTTCAGTATCTCTTATGGGAGATCACAGATTTTATGTTTTTTGTTTGTTTAAATCATCAGATATCTGGCGCATTTCTTGACTGCTATGCAATTAAACATATGCCTAGCATTCCCTCTATATTTTTAATTTTTTCGTATTATTAGCTACTACTTTTTCATTTTAATAAGTGTTTAGTAACCTCTATGATATGAAGTCCATTGGAATTCATTTCCATTTTTAAGCAATCGAGTTTCACAAACATATTTTTTAACTAGTTATTCTACTGGTGCTAATCATAGCATAAATTGATACATCAGAGAAAACAGAATATGGTAAATTGGTTTGGATGGCTTGCGTTAAAATCCAGATAAGAACCCCATTATCAAGCGGGATTAGTATTTAACTGCCTTTGAAAAGTTTTCTAGGCAGACTAGGTAAGCTTAAAGCATTGTTTCTAAATTTGATGCTTTTGTGAACTTACATCACACATTAAAATCATCTTAATGCACCTTTTTGTCAATTCTTCACAACAGTATTACAAAAGGAAGGGAGGACAGGATACATTTAAAAAGCAAATGAAAAAGAACTCAATGGAAGCCTATTAGGCTACCTGTTGATGAGCATGTAAGAGAGTCATTAATATGCGGATCATCGACATGATAGGCCATAATGACTCCTCCAGGGACATATCAGTCTATTGTGTCAGAGACTAGTTAGGGATTCATTAATATGAAGACTCGTGACTTCTTAATATGCAGATATTAACGCAATGCACTGAGGCATACCTCACAAATGTCCACAGTTT
>NW_004444032.1:1721498-1731844 GCF_000243295.1 Trichechus manatus latirostris | reverse complement strand
ATATTGCATTGTCAAAAATGTGCTATAGTATAACTTTTCACCTGGATCTTCATATGTTGCCAATATTCATTTTGCTGCCAATTTGTTACTCCAGCCTAGTCTAAACTACAAGTTTTCATTAATATCTCTCTAAAAATTTCAGGAGAAACAGACTTTATTTCTTAGCTTATAAACTGTAAATATACCCTAAACTTTGCAGTGGGTCTACAGAAGTCTTTGTGATAAATAGACATTTATCACAAAATATTCATATTCCTACATAAAATCAGTAATATAATTTTATAAATTGGATTTAAGGCCTTTGCTGCCTTGAAGAGTTCCTGTATAGAGTTTATTTGATTAAAACTGTTTAAATAGTAGACAGTATTGTTAGTTTGACATAAATAATTCTCATTAATATAATTAATATAATTAATTATCACAAGCCAACAGTTATTTGTCCTACCCAGGTTCTAAACTGGAGTAGATATAAGTAGATTCAGAGATGATGCCGATACGAAGAAGTCCACTTGGTTTAAGAAACTTAAACAGTAGACACTATCTCATCTTCTCCTGATCCCACCACTGGAGGGGATGGAGTAGGGTAGGAAGGAGTTCAGAAGTGTCAAGATGGCTCTCCCAGCTGAAGACTTTTGGGTCCTGATTAAATAAAACAAATTTTTTTTTTTTTTTTTAACCAAGAAACTCTAAAAACAAGAAATGAGAAGGGCTCACTGAGCTAAACCACAGTTAGAAATTAGTACCAGAGCAAATATCGTGCTTTGGCAAGTAGGAGTTGGAAACAAGAACTAAAAAGCAAGGAGTAGGTGACTAGGAAAGTTGGGCCACATACTGGTCTTGCTGAACGAGTCAGGTACAAGAGCTGAGTTCTGCTGAGATGCAGGGATCTCTGCCATACTTTTAGCAAGGCTGCACAAACGTTTACAAGCAGAACTCTCAGGAACACCCTGATCACTAGGTGTAAAAGGACTCAATCCTCCCATTGGACATGATACTAATTCAGAATAATGCTGGACAAAATTCTTTGTGTATTCATTCAACAAATCTTCAATATGTGCTAGGCATTGTGCTAGAAATTAAAGCACTAGCATAAGCTGAGATTGAGCAAACTCTGCTCTCATAAAGTTCATAGTCTAAAGAAGGATAAACACAAATAAACAGGCAATTTAAAAACACAATTGTAAGTTTCATTTTGGGGGAAGCACAGGGTACTATAAAAGAAAATAATAACAGCACTAATCCAAACTCAAGGAAGGCAGATGACCAGGGAAGGCTTTCTGGAGGAGAAAACCTTTCATCTGAGATCTGATGGCTGACTATGGTTAGTAGGATGAAGGTGAAGAAACAGAAGAACATTCCGGGTAGATTGAAAAGTATGAGAGAGACATGCATGTCTAATGAAAAGAGCTAAAAGATGAGTATGGGTGGATCTTAGATTGCATCTGTGTATGTATAGCTGGGCTTGTCAAGAAAAAAAGATTGCAGGACAGATCGTAGTAAAAATTTTGAATTCCTGAATTGTAAAATATGCATTTTTTCAAAAAAAAAAAAAAAGGAATACTTTCTGAAAGTTTACCTCATTCTAAAACTGAGATTAACCTTACGATGCAATTTAATATACCCTTTCCGCTTCCCCAAGTCAACACAGGAGCAAAACATTCTTTAACAAATATTTTATAAAGTTTTCCTTTGCTTCTCAATGTACCATAGCTCTAATGTTGCTGTTAATGCTTCACAGTCTGTCCTACCACATTTGCAAAAGTGTTATTTCATTTGGATTTACTAACTTTTCTTTGTTTAAATAGCACGATTCTTCTAAAGTGAGAATAGCAGCACAATTGGAAAAGCGTAGTTGATGTCACTGAACTGTGCATGTAGAAATTTTTGAAATGGTGTATCTTTGGCTATGTATATTTTCACCAAAAAAAAAAGGTTGAGAAGGGAGAGGGTTGACATGTTGTGGGGTTGTTAATCAATGTTTCATGAGAAACTATTTGTTCTCTAAGCCTTCACCCGAAGTACAATAGAAAAAAAAAATTATTATTAAATAGCATGATTCTATCTTTTGGTGGATACTGAGAATAATTAAATGATTTTTCAATTTTTCTAAAATTATAACTCAGAACCCCTATGTTTATGTCCTTTGTTTACAGCAGTCATTCTCAACCCCTGAGAATATCAGAATCACTTTGGAAGATTTTTACTAATACCAGTGCTGAGAACTTTCCCCAGACCAATTAAATTAGAATCTTTGTAGTGGGACCTGGGTAAGGGTACTTTATTTTTACATTTCCTATGTGCAGTCAAGTTTGAGAAACACTACTTCTATCCTATTATTCTACACTGGCTTTTATTATATGAAGTATGGTCAGTTTGAAATTAAATGCTTCAGTAAAAATACTCTGTTTTTAAGATGTTCTGTGTGTGTGTGCATGTACATAATCAAACAGGTTAGCATTAATGTAAATTTTATATGGTTTGTACTTCTGCTATTTTTAGGTCTATAAAGCAATTAATTTGTTCATTGGGATTATCTATCCATACTTCTGTGAATTTAAATTTGCTATTGTTTTTAACTAAAAGGAAACCTAGATGCTGTTTATGGTAAGAGACTTTCATCATTTCCATGTTAATAACTATACCGCTCATTACAAAAATTGATGGTGTTTATGAAGACTTAGACCTGGGCTGGCAAAATATTTTTGAGTTGTTGTACTATGTGGCAAATTGCCCAAACAATTACTGTAATTGCAAGCACCATAAAGTGTATTGCCAAGGACTCTAGTAGGTTAGATCACATAAAGAAACAATTAGAGTCTTGAGGTGAAAATAATAGAGATAAAATGACAGTTACTGAAAAAGATAGAATGTTCAATTTAATGCTTTAAATGCAAGTTTGCAGGTAATGCTGATAGTTTAATGCATTTGGAGTTTATCATGTGTAAGAGATATTGCATATAAAAATACAGTAACCAATATGTTCTGATCTTTCTTTTTTTCAGATTTGGTACATAAGTGAAGGCACTATCTTTCAGAATCATCATTTTTTCAATAGTTTGCCTAATTTATATGTATATGATGCTGATTTTATGAAAAATATTTTCTTCTCATAAGTATCAGCTTATATGAACTTATCCAATATGTACAGTACTAGTAAATTCAGGGTAATGAAAACATTTTGAAAATAAAAATAATGAGAGAGACAATGATTTAGTTTTCTTTTAAGATCACTCAAATGTGGGTTTCTTCTTTGATTAGATTAGCAGCAACACAACTTCACCTTCACTAAAACAGAATTCGCTACTGGGTCGTTCAGTGGAAACGACAGACCTAAAGGACAGCATATGGGAATCTGGACGGCCAGAGGCAGCCAGAGGAAGAGTTTGGTGCTAAACACAAATCAACACTTGCATGTTTTCACCTGCGCTTTGCTGCGCTCTCCCTCCCTCCCTGTACAAAACTACAAAACGAGCCCAAGAGTTTGCAAGAGACTGAAGGAACTTGAGAACGCAGGTAAAACAGAAGGTAAGATCCACCACTAGAGCATTCTGTTTCCAAACATAAGCCCTGCCTCCCCTACTCAGAAAAAAACCCTGCAACTCTGCAAAATATCGCTGGTCTAAATATGTAACATCTGGATGAATAAACAAACCAGGTTGCAGTTCAAAATTATATAATTTCATTTTTGTTTTTAAAAAGGCAGAGTATGTGTGTATATATATGCACTAAGAACGGGGGGGAAAACTGGACGTTGATAACCCAAATTATTAATTTCTCCATAAGGAAATGAGATTGGATGCGTTAAGGTAGGAACTCCACAAAGAAAATGATGGAATGAAGGGTGAATTTTTCTTTTTTCCTCTACTTCGGTATTTCTTAAAAATAAAATAAATTCAAAAAACAAAGTCATCACATCTTTTGTGATAGAGAAATATATTTCCAATTAAGCAAACAGAGACCTGGGAAGTGTCATGGGGCAATGGGACCAGGGTTAGCTGTGCGTGGTATTGGGCTATGGGGTGGGGGAATAGAGGAAAGATCATACACGTTAGGGTCAGAAATCTTCTTTTCAAGTCGCCCCAAAACCCACACAAGAGTTCTGGGACCTCAAAGAAATATGTAAATCATTTTAATCCTCTTTATGTAGATAACAATAGGGATTTCAATGAGATAACAATGCCCTACCTACATCAAAGGGTTGTTGAAAGGAAAAAATCAGAAGGCATCAAAGAACTTTGAAAACTAAGAACTACATGAAGACAGGGATTTTTAAATTTATGGCAACTGAAGTCGTTTTGTAGATATAATTTTGATCATAACTTTTAAAGAACACCAAGTATGATGTATATAACTTGGCTTTTAGTTTTAGTCACTTATGCTGCTTCCTTGTCTTTTTCCTGACTTGTTAATGTTGGAGCCTGCCCCACCCACCTCCAGGGCTCAGCTCTTGTTCCTCTTCTCTTCTTTACATGCTTTATGCCTTTGAAGATCCCTTCCAGTTTCATGTTTTTATACGGTATCTACAGACTTAAAACTCCTATTTTTGTATCTCCAGTCCGTAACTCCAAAACTCCAGACTTGTACATCCAACTGCTTCTGTACCTCTCCACCTGGATATCTAACAGACATCTCACACTGAATGTATGCAAAACTGAGCTCATGATCTCTCTCCACCTCACTCCTTCTTCAGTCTTTCTGTCATTTTATGGCAAATCCATTCTTCCAGGTGCTCACCAAAAACCTTGGAATCAGCCTTGACTACTCTCTCACTCAAAACCCATACCTAATCCATTGAGAAATTCTGTTGGCCCTAATTTCTATATAGAATTACTCTACTTCTTACTACCTCCACTGCTATCACTCTGGTTGAAGTTATGTCATCTCTTGCCTGGATTGTTGAAATGGCTCCCAAGCAGGTCTACTACTTCAACTTTGCCCTCCTCTTACAATCTATTCCCACACAGCGGCCAGCGTCATCCTTTTTAAACGGAAGTTATATCTTGTCACTCTTATGCACAAAACCCTTCAGGGGATCCCCTTTATTTACTTTCAGAGTAAAAGTTAAAGATCTCCAATGGCCTATAATGCTACCCATGAATTAGATATCCTTGGTATTTTCCTGACCTCATCTCTTCCTATGCTCACCCTTGCTCCCTCTGCTTCAGTACACTGGCCTCCTTTCTAGTCCTCATGCCTTGTTGCTGCTCCTTAGTGCATATGGCTGGTTCGTTCAGCCTAGAATTGTTCCCTTAGATAGCTGTATGGCTGATACCCTCACTTCCTTCAAGTCTCTGCTCAACTATTACCTTCTCAATAAGATGCATTCTTTACTCATTATTTTATAATGCTCTGTATTTTATTTTCTCAATAACATTTATCATATTCTAACATAACTTATGTATTCTTATTTTTATTATTTATTGTTAGTTTCCCTCCAATAGAATGTAAGTTACAAGAAGACAGGGATTGTCATTTGTTCACTGGTGTACCCTCAGTAATTTAGAACATTACCTGGCACATAGTATGTGTTCAATAAATATTGTCCAATAAATGAACATGTCTTTATTCTTTTCTTCCAGTCACTAAATTTTTTAACTCTCTACCAATGCACAAACTGAAAAGCACAGTAAGAGCATTACTAATAATATTTTGACAAGTTTTTTTCATTCTTAGCCAAAACCAATATTCTCTCAGTCTTGAGCACATGGTAGTATAGCAGACACCAAACTCATGTAATTTCCATGTGTCCATCCAAAAGATAAAGATTGAGGTGCCTGTACTAATCTTTTATCACTAAGTTAAACTTTAGATTTTAAAAGAAGAATTTGGATGAAAACTAATTACCAAATATATACATGTATATATATATATTCTCTCAAGCATAACCAGAATAGTGAGATGAATCACTCATGAAATACCTAAAAATCTGTGCCCTAATTAATATGTTTATTTATGTTAAAATTACCTATAGAAGAATTCAGTAATTAATATTCAGAAAATAATTAATAACGAGAAAAGAATGATTTCTTTGTTTTAAGCATCCCAATATACACAGAGAGGCAGTAAGCAAAAAATAGTTATGAACATGGAAAAGATAATTTAGTCCATGACACACCCCAAAAAGTATAAAATACTAACATAATCTTTAGTTTGATGATGTTCATAAAAATCACAAGCAGTTTCTCAAGTCAATGGAGAATATTTCATATAACATCATTAATGGAAAATAGATGTTAGGGGGAAGAATTGGGGTAATTATATTCAACATTTACAATTACATTCAGTTTTCTTTCTTATAGTTACCACTCTAGATCATATTTTTATCTCCACTGTAATATAGCTTGCATAGTCTTTCCAGATTAATATAATTAAAATATGACTTTGTCCTTGAGCATAGAGACTAAAATTCAACATTCTCAGCCTAGCAAGAGTAAGCATTCCTTTTTAACCTTCATTTTCAAATTTGACTCTGACAATTTTTTCCATCCCTGGCAGTCTGATTGACTAATGAAACTTTCAACATATCTTTTTTGCTGTCATCTCCACAAATATATTTTTCTGTATCTAAATGCTCTTCTGCCCTTCTCTACCTACCCAAGTTTTACCATTTTAAGGTCAAGTTCAATTCCTCTGTGGTACTGACCCTAATCTGTGGTACTGACCCTAATCAAGGTGGCAACAGAATCATTTCTCTAATGCCTATTGCCCTCTATCTCCTATGAACCCCTCTGAGTATGTGCCATTCCTTCTGGCTCTTACTGTGATGATAATTAACTTTCATGTATACAAATATTATCTTACCCAGATTTATGCTTGAAAATAGAAGCTACTTAGAAGAGTTTTACGTATACTAAGAACTTGGTAAATTATTTATGAATAATTGTTTTATTAAGCGTAAGCACTTATGCTTCAGAGCCATAGGGAATTACAGACCTCAAATCACAAACCCAAATTCTTCTCTTACATATTTCCTGGACTTATAACAGGGGACCTTGTGGTACAGTGGTTAAAGCACTGGGCTGCTAACTGAAAGGTCACCAATTTGAACCCACCAGCTGCTCTGTGGGAGAAAGATGTTGCAGTCTACTTCCTTGAAGATTACAGCCTTGGAAACCCTATAGGGCAGTTCTACTCTGTCTTACAGGGTCACTATGATTCAGAATCAGCTCCATGGCAATGGGTTTTTTGTTTTGGTTTGGTTTTTTGATCATCACATAAATCGTTTTTGCCCAGATTTCTTTTTCTGTGAAATAGGACTGGCTCCACCTAGTATGATGTATGTGGGTAATCTAATGGGAGATGATGTTATAACACTTAAGAAATAATAATATGGATATTTAAAGCATGTATTATTTACTTTAAATTTGTATAAGACATTTATAAATTGATAAAATAAGTCAGCTTATTAACATCGTATAATATCATAAAGTTAAGGTTATAAATTAGGTTACGTTCATCATAAATGAGATAAAAGTTCCACCTGGTTTTGTAGCCAAGTTCTAACAAATATGATAGATCTTCAGAGTCAAAATTAGGAGACTGGAAGGAAATTTGTCCAGAAGTACCATAAGTGGTCAAGGAAATCCCCATGAATTATATATAAAGAGGAAAAAAACAGAGACCCTTATAGTCACGCCAATATAATTTTGCAAAGGTTTCCAAAGAAAAATTAATTTCCTCAGGGGTTACAGTTCCTCACAGACAAGTATATTTGATTGTACCACAAATAATATCACTCAGCATAGCTCAGTCAATGGCATCCACTAACAAATTTTTAATTCATCCTTACAAGAAATGTAGTGGGAACCCATCTACATTGAATATTGAAATTTAACAGGAAAACAACAAAATAGCCATGATACAACTTTAATTTTCAGCCAATTTCATTAAAACACTTCTTCCTAGAAAGTGAAAAATAATTATTTGCAAATGTCAAGCATTGCCTACCTCTAGCATACATTTATTCTTTGGGTGGAGACTTCAGGTTTTGTACAATAAAGTTCTTTAGGGTATTAGGAAAATTATACTAAAACTCTTAATGAAAACTATGGTTAATCAAGAGTGTGATATTAATCAGATATATTTCTTAATATCCTGAATGCAAATATACCCTATAATAAAACAGTTTTAGTTTTTATTATAAATGGGGTATATTTTTGCCATATAAAATATGTAATTATTTAGATTTATCATAATTTCCTAAAATGTACATGCTTGCTTTCTACTTCTTACTACTATAAAATTACCATTTAAAAAGTGTTAAAAGCATTATTGTTATGGATTGAACTGTGTCCCCCCAAAATATGTGTTGTAAATCCTAACCTCTTTGCCTATGGTTATAATCTCATTTGGGAATGGGTTGTCTTTGTTATGTTAATGAGGCAGGATTAGCATAGGGTGTATCTTGAGTCAATCTTTTTTGAGATATAAAAGAGATTAAATGCAAGTCTGCAAGTGGAGATGGGAGAAGAGATATGCCAAGGCACATGAAGATTGCCTAGGAGGAGAAGCTCAGAAGAGACAAGGACCTTCCTCCAGAGCCAACAAAGAGAGAAAGTCTTCCCCTAGACCCTGAATTTGAATTTTTAGCCTCCTAAACTGGGAAAAAATAAAATTCTGTTTGTTAAAGCCACCCACTTTTGGTATATCTGTTATAGCAGCAGTAGAGAAATAAAACTCTGATGATAATACCAAAGTCAATTCCAACACATAGCAACCCTATGGGACAGAGCAGAACTGCCTCATAGGGTTTCCAAGGAGCAGCTGATGGATTTGAACTGCTAACCTTTTGGTTAGCAGCCAAGGTCTTAGCTACTGTGCCACCAGGGCTCCCTGATGATAATAGTACTATCTATATTTAAGTTTATTAATATTGTCACAAAAGATTTTAAATTTCTTTTATATTGTTCAAAATAAGCAATCACCTACAAGCTAGAAAGTTACCATAGGTTAAACTTATCAAAAATAAAAGCTTTGTCTACAGGAAACAATGAAACTGGATTCCTCTGGTATTTTTAAAAATTAATATACAGGAATTCTTCATATACTTTCTGTAACTATTCTATAAATCTAAAATTATATCAAAATAAAAATTAAAAAAACAGTAGTCAGTAAAGTGTTACATACATCACATTAACTTTTGTAGATCTTAAGGAAAAGAATCTAGCTGCATTATATTAAACCCAAAAAACCAAACCCATTGCTGTTATGGTACAGAATAGAACTGCCCCATAGGGTTTCCAAGGAAAGGGTGGTGGATTTGGACTGCCAACCTTTTGTTTAGCAGCCTAGCGCTTAACCACTTTGCCACTAGGGCTTCTATGCATTGTATTACTCCCCTTTATCTATTTATTTATTTATTTGGTTTAATGTGGAGTAAGACCAAGACTTTTTGCAAGACCAAGACAGAGATGACTTAGTAAAGTGCTTTTCTACATGAGAGGAATCTGGTAGAAACAGAAGATCTTGATAGGCAAAAAGCCCAGTAAAGGGAAGTCATTAAGATAAGGAGCAAACAGGACAACAGCCAGGCCCAGAGTGTGCAGGTGTCAGAATCAATGAGCACCACATGCACATCAGCAGCAGCACTAACACCTGCATTGGCACTGACTCTTGCTCTGGCAGGAAGATAGAATGAATAAATTAATCCTTCAGTGGACACAGAATATCTGTATTTGGTCTTCTATTATTCAGCTTGTGGATTTTTCTGGCTCTAGTCCACTGGTCTGCATGGTAGTAAGAAGGAAGTCAAAGTCTTATCAATAAATCTTTCTTTTATTTGAGATGTTAGGATTATTTCACATTACTAATAAGTAAAATTGTAGAGACTTGATGAATCATCTCTTAAGGAGACATAAGAAAGAAGACTGACTGAACTACCTGATAGGGAATTCAAAGGTCTAATATTCAGAGCTATCCAAGAGTTGAAGGAAAAAATAGACAAAAATGAGGAAAAAATAGACAAAATCATGGAAGGCAGAAAAAATCATGGAAAAGACAGAAAAAACAGTGGAAGAATTCAGGAAAATAATACAGGAACAAAATGTGAAAATAAATTTACACTAGAAATCATACAAAAACAGCAATTAGAAATCCAAAAGATAAACAACAAGATTTCAGAAATGGACAGTGTCATATAAGGTCTAAGGAGCAGGTTTGAAACAATGGAAGACTGGATCAGTGAAATTGAAGACAAATACTTGGATACAACTTTGAGGAAAATAAATGAAGAAACACTGAGAATAACGTGGAATACAATAAAAAGCAAAAATTTTTGAGTGATCATAGTTCCAGAACAGGGGGAGAAAACGGAAAAACAGAGAGGATCATTGAAGAATGGCTGACAG
>NW_004444032.1:1718956-1720219 GCF_000243295.1 Trichechus manatus latirostris | reverse complement strand
TAATAGTGGGAGGCTTCAACATACCACTCTCAGTAAAGGACAGAACATCTAGAAAGAAACTCAGCAAAGATACAGAAGATCTAAAGGCCACAATCAGCTAACTTGACCTCATAGAGATATAGAATACTCCACCCAACAGCTACAAAGTACAAATTCTCTTCCAACGCACATGAAACGTTTTCCAGAACAGACCACATCTTAGGCCACAAAGCAACCCTCGACAAAATCCAAGACATTAAGATAATACAAAGTATCTTCTCTGATCACAACACCATCAAAGTACAAATTAACAACAGGAAGAACAAGGAAAAAAAGTCAATTACATGGAAACTGAATAACACTCTGCTTAAAAACCACTGGGTATTAGAAGAAATCAAAGATGGAATAAAAAAATTCCTAGAATCAAATAAGAATGAAAACACATCATACCAAAACCTTCAGGACACAGCAAAGGCAGTGCTCAGAGGTCAATTTATAGCAAAAGATGAACACATTAAAAAAGAAGAAAGGGACAAAATCAAAACATTAGCTACACAACTCGAACAAATAAAAAGAGAACAGCAAAAGAAGCCCACAGCCACCAGAAGAAAAGAAATAATAAAGATCAGAGCAGAAATAAATGACAGATTAGAACAGAAAAACAATAGAAAGAATCAGCAAAACCAAAAGTTCCTTCTTTGAAGGGATCAACAAAATCGACAAACCACTGGCCATATTGACAAAAGAAAAACAGAAGAGGATGCAAATAACCGCAATAAGAACTGAAATGGGGACATTACACAGACCCAACTGAAATAAAAAGGATTGTAACAGAGTACTGTGAAAAACTATACTCCAACAAATTTGAAAACCTAGGGGAAATGGATAAATTTCTAGAAACACACTACCTACACAAACTAACACAATATGAGGTTGAAAATCTGAACAGATCCATAATAAAAGAAGAGATTGAAAAGGTAATTAAAAAAAAAAAAAAAACTCCGAACCAAAAAAAGCCCTGAGGATCCAGCAAAATGGCGCTCTAGGCAGAAGCACCACGCCGTCCCTCCACAGCAAAGATCCGAAAAAACTAAGCCGAACAGAGAGTACAACAAGCCTGAAACCCTAAAACATCAAATGAAGAGATAAAGAACTCAGCCAAGCACCAAATGGAGTGAGAAAACTGACAGAGAACGGAGAGCGAGGAGAGATTCATGCAGAGGTCCCCTACCAGCTAACGCAGCGCGTATCCGCCATCTTGGACTCCTATCGGAGACCAGCAAA
>NW_004444032.1:1697301-1717159 GCF_000243295.1 Trichechus manatus latirostris | reverse complement strand
AAAAATTCTCAACAAAATTCTAGCCAATAAAATTCAGCATCATATCAAAAAAATAATACACCATGACCAAGTGGGATTTATACCAGGTATGGAAGCATGATTCAACATTAGAAAATCAATAAACATAATCCACCATATCAATAAAATAAAAGAATCACATGATCTTCTCAATCAACGCAGAAAAGGCATTTGAAAAAGTCCAACACCCCTTCTGTTGGCTATTACAAATCTGACAAAGATCTAATCTCTAAAATCTGTAGGAAAATCCAACACCTCTACAACAAAAGCACAAATAATTTAATTGAAAAATGGGCAAAGGAAATGAACAGACACTTCATCAAAGAAGACATTCAAGAGGCTAACAGACACATGAAAAAATGCTTGCAATCACTAGTCATTAGAGAAATGAAATCAAAACCACAATGAATAGCATCTTACCCTGGCATTGCTAGCAAGAATAAAAAAAAACAGAAAATAACAAATATCGGAGAGGCTTCGGGGAGATTGGAACTCTTATGCACTGCTGGTGGGAATGCAAATTGGTACAACCATTTTGGAAAATGATATGGTGCTTCCGTAGAAAGCTAGAAATTGAAATACCATATGATTCAGCAATCCCACTCCTAAGAATATATCCTAGAGAAATAAGAGTCGTCACACGAATAGACATATGCACACCCATGTTCATGGCAGCTTTGTTGACAATAGCAAAAAGATGGAAACAACCTAGATGCCCATCAATAGATGAATGAATAAACAAACTATGGTACATACAAACAATGAGGTACTATGCAACAATAAAGAACAATGATGAGTCTGCTAAGCATCTCATGACATGGATGAATCTGGAGGGCATTATCCTGAGTGAGATAAGTCAGTCACAAAATGACAAATATTGTATGAGACCACTATTATAAAAACTCATGAAAAAGTTAACACACAAAAAGAAACAATCTTTGATGGTTACAAGGAGGGGGGTGAGGATGGAAAAACACTAAATAGACAATAGTTAAGTGGTAACTTTAGTGAAGGGTAAGATAGTACACAATAAAAATTTAAAAAAAAAGAAAGAAGACTGACTAATTAGAAAATCCTATAATGGAGTAAACCCATCGTCACTGAGTCGATTCCAACTCGTAGCTGACCCTGTAGGACAGAGTAGAACTGCCCCATATGGTTTCCAAGGTGGGCTGGTGGATTCAAACTGCTTACCTTTTGGATAGCAGCTGAGCTCTTAACCACTGTGCCACCAGGGCTCCTATATTAATTTAATTCTCAAGTTGATCTTTCATTGGCACCTTGGTGACTGAAACTAACCATCTCAATTTAGACTGTCTAGAAGATGTTATAATGGTTAATGTGTTCAATTCTATATTTACTTTTGAGTCCTTTTGGACAAAAAATATGTGGTTATTGCAGGGACAAACTGCCATTTTACCTGCTGTTTTATAATGTGTAGATATGGTCTTTCTATCTTCTATTCTTAATTTCTTAAAATAATTTTTATTTTTTATTCAATGGACAATCATATCACTATGGTCATAGAACATAATATAGTGGTAGAACTGATAGAAGTTGGAAAAATAAATTATGATGTTCATGTTTCTTGCTTAGATGATAAAAGTAATGAATAAATAATAGAAAAAAGAAAGTGGGACTGGGATTGGAGGGAAAAGTAACTTTGATTTAGGACATAAGGGATTTAATCTGCCACCTGGATATACAGATGGAGATGTCCAGGAGGGATCTGATTTTTAAAGACTGTGAAAACAATAAACCTCTCATCATTAAAACTATAATCAACATAATTTGTTCTTTAATTATTCAGAAAGTACTTTTGGATTTTACCAGGACTCAGGGTTATCAATGAGAAAGCCAATTGCCTGTAATAGATATTTTTTCAAAGCTTTTTATGTGCAAAATCCTGTGTTAGTTCCTGTAGGGAATAATCATTAGACTGATACACTATTCCTCACCTCAAGAAGTTGAAATCCAGTTGGGAAGAAGGGCACATACACAGAAGTTTTCAAAAATGTAAAAAAAAAAAGCCATGCTTGAGTAGGTGTTAGATGAACACGGTAGGCATTAAATGCTGAGCTGAGGGAAGGGAGGATCTGAATAGAATGAAGGGGTCAGGAAATCTCCAGTCAAGAAGAAAATTTAGCTGGTTCTTAGTGGAAGGTAAAAACAGGATGGTCAGAGACAAGAACAAACAGTTTTAAAATTGGGTAAGTGGCATGAACAGAAACAGTGAAGACAAGTGGGAAAGCTAGAGTCTGTGTAATTCAAAGTTTTGAAAAAATATCTTTGACTTTGTCCGTGTTTACATGCAAATTAGAATCCTTTAACAGAGGATTGTTAAATTCTCTAATATTGCAGTACCACTACTGCTCTTTAACAGCCTCAAAAGCAAGACAAACCTGAGTGTAGTCATTGCATTGTAGTCAAAAACTCTAAGGAGCTATTTCAATATTCAAAATTCAGCCCATTGATGGTCCACTGTTGTTGTGAGCTTCCCATGGAGACCCATGCAAAAATGAATGAAAAGCTACCCAATCCTGCATTATTCCATAATCTAGGTTGCTGGATCAGACCCGCTGTGATCCACAGGATTTTCTTTGGCTGGTTTTTTGGAAGTAGATTGCCAGGCCTTTATGCTTAGTCTGTCTTAGTCTACAAACTTCTCTGAACAGTGTTCAGCTACATTACTGATATAAATTGAGTTAACAGTTCAAGTAGGTTAGTTAGTGAGGCAGCATTAGTATTGAAGAGAAGGTGGAGAGAGGGTTTAAAATCAAATGGAATAGGGTCTGCTCCCACTTTTGCCATGGGGTACCTTGAAAAGTCACTTTGCATTTCTGAGTCTCAGTTTCTTCATCTATAATAACTACTCTGGGTATTAAAGGGATGCATTCCTGGAATTTAACCAAGTTACTTCAAATGTTTGTTTCCAGCCTTTGTTATGGTCAGTGAAATGTAGTCACGTGATTGTTTGTGTTGCTTTTTAATGGTGTAAGTATAGTAAATGACATACAACCTTCTTTGAAAACAGCCTAAATATCACCTGAAATGCTTTACTATAGCAAAAGTTTTGGTTTTTTTCACAAAGGAATAAAACTACATAGTAAAATGTAAACATTACATGTAGGAGTGGAATTGCTGGGTGATATGGTAGTTCTATTTTTTGACGAACCACCACACAGTTTTCCACAACAGCTATACCATTTTGTGTTCTCACCAGCAATGGATAAATGTTCCAATTTTCTCGCACCTTCGCCAATATTAGTTATTTTCTGTTGTTTTTTTTTTCTTTAAATCTTAGCCATGTTAATGGGAATGAGATGGTATCTTGTTGTGATTTTAATCAAGGATTCTTTAGAGGACTCCTGATCAAAAGCAGGAAAATGCAGAACAGAATTTAAAATTTTCATGGACTCCAGACTTTCTGGAACCATGAAGGCTGGACAGATCCCTGAAACTATTACCCTGAGGTAATCTTTAAACCTTAAACCAAAAATATTCTCTGAGGTCTTAAAACCAAACAATAACTTGGCTTAACTTGTAAAAAATGTTTGCCTTGATCACTATGCTCTATATTGGATGAACTTGACAGCAGAAACTTGAAAGATTAGATGGGAACCTTAGGGGGCAGTGAGTTTATGTTAATGGGGGAGGAACAACTCAGAGAAAGAGAGTGAAAATGGTTGCACAACTCAAAGAATGTAATTGTCATGGATTGAATTGTGTCCCCCAAAAATATGTGTATCAATTTGGCTAGGCCGTGATTCCCAGTATTGTGTGATTGTCCACCATTTTGTCATCTGATGTGATTTTCCTGTGTGTTATAAATCCTATCTCTATGATGTTGATGAGATGGGTTAGTGGCAGTTATGTTAATGAGGCAGGACTCATTCTACAAAATTGGATTGTGTCTTGAGCCAATCTCTTTTGAGATGTAAAGGAGAGAAGTGAGCAGAGAGACAAGGGGACCTTAAACCACCAAGAAAGCAGTGCCAGGAACAGAGTGTGTCCTTTGGACCTGGGGTTCCTGCACAGAAAAGCTCCTAGATCAGAGTAAGACTGATGACAAGGACCTTCCCCTAGAGCTTACACCCTGAATTTGGACTTATAGCCTACTAGACTGTGAGAGAATAAATTTCTCTTTGTTAAAGCCATCCACCTGTTTTTTGTTACAGCAGCACTAGATAACTAAGACAGTAATCAATGCCACTGAATTGTACATGCAGAAACTATGAAACTGGTGTATGTTTTGCTGTCTGTATTCTCTACAACAGTAACAAAATAAATATATTTTTTTTAAATGTAAAACTTACAAATGATAAAATACAAAGTGAAGGTCAGAGAAAATAGTCCCTGGGTGAGGGCTGCCTAAAAATGCCAACATTGTAACCATTCTGACTAGATATAGAAGGCAGTATGGCAAAAGTCGTCTTCCTTCTAGACATGAAAATATCTTATAAACAGTAAGTTTTTTTTTGCTAAATGTTGATTTCTTTGCCTATAAATAAATTGCATCAGATGCAGTCATGGCAAACAGCAACCCTTTCATCTAAGACAAGTTGTTTTATTTTGTACTCTAGGAGTAGCTACTCCATGGGAAAATATTGCCAGAAATACTGGTAATTTAAAGGAAACGTTTAAAGGAAACGTTACAAAGCAATGAGAGATGAAAAGCCAGTCTCATTATATGGATAGATCAACAATAGGACTAGGAGTCCATAAACTAAATGAGTTTTAGGAGACTTGTATTCAAATGCCTTGAATGTTCATAACTGTCATTTTCTATAAACTTGGCTGACCAAATTTAGCTTTGAATGAAATATTACTAATACAGAAAATATGAAATAGTATCCAAAATATGAAATACATGAACAATATATTTATTATATTTACTATATATATGCCTACACACACACAAAAGAGGCCCAATTTAAGCAAAAAGCTAATATATACCTGTTTTTTCACAAAAAGTGTATTAAAATAATTTATTTTTATTAAACAGACAGTATTTCCTATACTGCTTATCATGTTCAATTTGCTAAATAAATTATCAACTGGATTGGCTGTACCAGTCCTCTGCTTAGAGTCACTGGTAAGAACAAACAGCTCTTAGAGAAAATTGTACAGACATATACATACACACACACATACACACGCACACAGTCAAGAAATTCAACACATATTCAAGTGAATTCTTCTTGCAGATAGTATTAACCTTTTCTACAAAAAGATACACTAACAGCAAATTTAAACTTCAATTAGTCTACATCACATATGATTTTTATCAAAATTTAATTTATTCTATATGTCTTCTCAATGACTAGTGTATACAATTACATTCTTGAAGGAAATTTTGTTTAAAAATTAGGTATCAAGACTATAGTGTAACTATGATTCTAAATTATTTGTCTGACTCAGAGGTTTTCAAAAATTCTAATACAACTATCTTTTTAGGTAGGATTAAGGAATAAACTTAAGGATCTGCAGTGTTTGCTTTTCACTTTCTAAGTTTTTAAAATGAAGTCTGCTTCCCTTCTCTGACTTCATAGAAAGTGCCATCATAATAGTAATATAGTAAATAGTAATTTCAGTAACACCTACAATACTCAAAGCTAAAGAAGGAAGGATTGGGAGAGCTCCTTTGCTAGTCTGCTATTAACCTGTTGGGCTGCCCCTGATACATCAGTGCTGACAGTGCTTGGCCCTTGGAACAGCTATATTATTTACCCCTTAAAAGGACTCTGTTGGTAATGGGTTTTTCTTCTCTGACCTTTGCATTAAAACTCTACAAACTAGCTCACTAGTTAGGACTTCAAGGGGAAAATTTGAAGTTACTGGGGTTATTTGACATGGAAAATAGCAACTATTGGCAGAAACAATATAATTCTGCTTCACTTTAAAGGGTAAGGATAGGGAATCTAACATTTAATTCAACTGAGAATCAGAGTAAGTGAATGCCTAGTTTAAAGACACAGAACTCCCTGATAGAACGTATTATTGAAGAACACCATCTCCCCAGGAGATAATTACAGGAAAGATATCTAACCCCTTGGCTTGGGTAGTTTTTAGAATAATTCTGCCTGAAACAAAGTATGGAATTACATGGTCTCTTCTACAATAATATAGATCAATGAAAACTGTTCCAAAATCATCAAGTGCTATGCTACATTGGGAAACAATGATTATAACTTTATAAACTAAACACAATAGTGTTATGCACTAATTGAAAATTATATGTGAAGTTAATATTCTTTTTTCTGCTGTACCTGAATGTGATTTTAAAAAATCTATGCAATTATTTTATAGGAAAATACTTAAAATATTTATGTTCTATCAATATATTATATATTAATATATTATAATGTCCAAATATTATAAGATACGTATCATTGATATATTATAAAATTATTTGCAAATATTCATCTTCAAAAGGAGATATTAGTAAACTATGAGTATTTTGTTCAGCTTCATTTCATATATGACTTATGAGGCTGGATTTTACCTAAGCAATTCTACGTGATCTGTAATCATGTGAAGACATTCACAATAATTTTTTACGAACAAAAATCAGTGCAGGATTTTTCTTAGGTATTTAGAGTCAGTAGGTTAGGTTTGTATCATGGCTCAATTCTGTAAAACAAGTCAGAATGCCATCAGTGTTAAATGGGCTAGGAATTCAGTTTTACATAATCAGGAGCAGTGTCTCATCATTCAGCATGCTTTACAAATATAAATCAGGGTGAGGGGGAGTATTTTGATCTTTTTTTACTACTAAAAATTTCAAAAGGGGTAAGTAAAATTCACATCCATAGTTGCACACAGCACAATCATTATTTTCTTACACGTGTAGGAATTCCATTTGTAGCTGTGTCTTGAATGGCTCTTGATGTACAACACAGACATTTTCAGAATAACTTGAGGAGGAGGGAATATTGAAATTTCCTAAGACATGTTTGTGTAATGGACAAGTGGTCTCTGTCACTAAACAATGCAGTGTAACAGTCCAATTTAGCAATTTATTTCTATTTGTCATAAAATCTTTAAACTAGCAGGATGATGCGATTATTATTACTTGTATGAAAGATAATAACACTATTGTGCCAGCTAAACCAAATAGAGCTATGAAAGAAGTAGAATAAAAACCTGAAAAGGTTTGAGAGGCATATCCTGTGGAGCTTTTCCTTTTTATATAGTCTTGTGGAACAGAATGCTTTAACAGAGAAATGGCCAAAATGTAATGGTTTATATTTTCTTAGAGTAAAAGAGTTATATAAACTTTAATTCCATTTTCTCTTCCTAGATATATGGGACTGATAACGGTGAATTTTTGCAACCAATTTAGTTATTTAGGCCAAAAGAAGCAGAAAGTGTCCAATTTGAAATCAACAGATATTTAGGACCTACAGCAACTATTTTCTTCTTCCCTTGATATTTGTCCAGTGCCATTAATTAATAAGAAGTCAAGTTGCCATACTATATGTATTTCCATGAAATCATTCTAATTTTTCTTCTCCTTTGAATGAAAGGCTAATAAGATGTGAAATAGTAAGACAGCTACACATATGGATAGAGCAGCAGAGACAAAGGCAGACAAAAGTTCCGCTTAAAACACCAAGTATCTTAGAAGAGAATTATCCGGGCACAAAACAGTGGGTAAAAATGGCAAACACAACCCTCAAAATAACAGTATCATTGCACATGTTCACAGAGTTAAGACCATATTTTAAAATAAATGTTCTTTCTTACAAATCATATGCATTTCATCATAAAGTGAAACAAATAAATGGTTTCAAGGTCCAACCATTAAAACTGAAGGCTAGTTAACCAATTCTCAATTTTCTTCATTTCTACATAAAATTTTATCTTAAGAAGAAATATGTTGCACTTTAGCTTTAAAGAAATACATACTCCCCAATTTATGACCAGATGATGTTCCAAAAGATTCTTGGAACCCAGAAGTTGTTGGAATTCAAAATCATTTTTGCCCATAGAAGTAACGCCGTAAAAGTTAGGTTCTCTCGTTAGTGTCCAAAAACTTATTAAACTCATAACATAACTAAATTTGAAATTATTTGTATTAACCTGTATTCTGGCATTAGGAATAATAATGCGGAAAAAAAGCAATGCTCCATTAATCTTGAGCATAGAACTAGCCATACACAAGATTTTAAAACATGGAATTTGTCACCAATGCCACCTATAGGGTTGCTATGAGTCGGAATCAACTCAACAGCAATTGGTTTGTTTTTTTTGTTTTGTTTTGTTTTTGCTTTTGTCACCTATATTACAATTTTGATTATCTACAAAGTGTCAGCAACTGAGATAGCTGACTCTGGCAAATAAATATTTTCCTTACTGTACGACTGAATAAAATAGATACAAAATGTAATTTATAAATTCAGAGTTAGTTGTTCTTAGCTGCTGTTGAGTCGGCCCCCAACTCATGGCAACCTCATGCCAACGGAAATCCCAAGACTGCCCTATTTTAAAGTCCTTCTTGTTTCCATTACCTCACAGTTTCACAGTTTTTTAAATTTCCCCTTCCCACAACCCCTACCCCCTGGCCACACCACACACACACACACCAGGCCCCCAAGTCCTCATGGTTCTGTGGAGTCTTTACCATGACTCTGTACTCAAATTTGCCTTGTACCCTATAGTGCTCTCTGCTCTAAAATTATCTATGTCTATTGTCTTAATCCAAAGTCAAATCCCCAACTGACTCAATTGGGTATAAGATAGAGATACTTCCTTTGTATATTTATACAAAGGTCCTGGGGTGGCACAAACGGTTTGCTCTCCACTACTAACTGAAAGGTTGGCACTTCAAACCTATCCAGCAGGACTGAGGAAGAAAGACTTGATGATCTGCTTCCATAAAGATTGCAGGCAAGAATACCCTATGAAGCGTTTCTACTCTGTAACGTGTATGTTGGAATCCACTAGACAGCAATGGGATATATATATACATACACACATAGACACACACACACACATACATATAGATACGTATACATATATATATGTATATATATGTTGTTATATATATTATATATAAATTATATATTTTTATATATAATATATATATTTATATATATAAATAAAATTTCAGGCAAGGTTACAAAGTGAGGTGTCAGAGTATAGGAGTATAAAGGGTCTTTGAAGTCTGACAGGGCACTGGAAACAGGCCTGCCTCAGAAGATTGTGCCTGAGGTCTCTTCCGCTAAGTTATTCCTGTTGAAGTGTCGGGGCCAAAACATGGAACAGGGACAAAAGTCGCAGTTAGCAGGATTGGAAGATGGTCAAAAGCTAAGTTGTCCCACTTCACAATGGTACTATCTTTTTTTTTTTGGTCCAGAGCTTATCTGGCTCATAGTCCTTGGGCCTGCTCCACTTTTACAAATAGCCTACGGACTTCAGGAGAGAAATTAGGCTCACTGAGATCCCAGAGGGCCCATTTTGGGCATGGCATCCAAAGAGATTCCTTTTAGCTAGAGTTTGAGAGAAACCCTGAGGGATGATACCCCTTTTGTTCCTCTTCTCTCAGCGAAGTTTCAAAACTATCTTGAGGAAAGTCATACTCATACTCATACGGGTATGGATTCCCACTAAACCAGGCAGCCACATAGCCCTGGTGCATCTCCAAGGAAACTCTAAGCTACTTGGCTTCTTGCTGTCAACCAGCTGGCAGCTTCTAAACAGTCCTCTTGACGGTTCATATGCAGCTGTGTTTTATGTTTCCATACGGCCTTGCCAGAGGTCCCTCCTCTTAAACAGACCTGGCTTCCACAGTTAGCATAGACTCAAAATGAGTTAGTTATGGAATACATTAGGTCCCAGCAGCCTCATGGGGCTATTTACACCTATTTGGACTTTTTCCAGGACCCCAGAGTATACTGTAAATGTAAATTAAGGAAGTCTCATAATCCAATGGCTCTGACTGGAACATGCAATATGGCTGCATTTTATGCCCCATTTTCCAATGCTTTTCTTGGCCTCATTTTAATGATTTTATCACCCTGAAAGATAAACTCTCAGTATTCTTAAAATCATGCCTTATAAAGGATTTCTCTCTGTCTGATTCCTGAATGTGCCTAATTCTCTCTCCCAGGTAAAAAAAAATTGAAGACTAATCAATTGTCTCCTTTGGCATTAAAATCTTTCAGGAATTTATTTGCATTTACCTGGTCAAGTTATAAATACCATCATACTGTTATACTATGTTGTTTCTTTACTTAAAATAATAAATTGGTTTCACTCAATAAAATACAAAACCAGATGAAGTCAACCTGTGTACCCAACAGTTTGGAACATACATTTAGCAGCTGGTGGGAAGGGAAAAATAAAAAAAGGTGCTGAGAAAGACACTCCCCTAGCCAGCATTCAAGGTCAGTTATATATCACTTAATCTACAAAACTAAACTGTAATGTAAACTGTTTTTATTTCACTTTTTATCCATGGTTTCCATTATATACCCAAAGAATCTGAGATGGTTTGTTGTTTTCTCTCTCTCCCGCTCTGCCTGTCACTGGGAGGCCTTTTCCCTTGGGGCCTCTTTTTCACGGGATCTTGTTTCTAGCCATGTTTCTCACTTGGATACCAGTGCCTAACATAGCACCTGACACACACACCCTCAATAAACATTTGTTGAACAAATTTTGGAACCTAAACAATGAAACCTGTGAAGTATGGGGAAATAATGCAAGCCCAAGAATCAGGAAATTAATTAGCTGCACAAGATTTGGTAATGATGAAGATAGTTATGATAGCTGACTTGATGATTATGTTATATATGTTCAACACTCTACTAGAAGCTTTAAAAACAATCTCATTTTACTTTAATCATCATAACATCAGGCATCATTACCCCTATTTTACTGATGAATAAACTGAGGCTTTGGGAAGTGAAGTAACATGTCCATGGCCACATAGGTAATAAGGATATATTTTACTACTGGGTTTAATATGCCTGTTTGTTCAACACCAAAGTTAAGGCTTTATTTCTTCCTTTCCCCTCTGGGCCTCTATTTCTCATCTATTAAAGGTAGAAATTTTAATGGTCACTGAGATCTCTTCCAGTTTTAAGACATTCCAGCTATAAAGTGGTACACCTCTCAATAAAATGTAGTCTGATTAGTCTTGGTTGTTGACTAAAATCTTTCAGAGACAAAGAAAAATTCAGGATTCCTAAAAGGAAAGAGGAAAGGGACTTTGGGGCTGGTTAAGCAGTTCTAGGGTTTTTCTGATCCATCTAAATTTAGGGTTGGCCTTGTCTTTTTACAGCAGTTAGCATTTACTGAGAGCTTACTATGTGCCAGACACTGGGTAAAAAGTTTATATGCATTATTTCATGTAAATCCCATAGCATGAGGTAGTGCTGTTATGATTCCCAATAAACAGATGAGGAAACCAACAAGCTTAAGTGGCCCAAGATCACACAGCTAGCATGTGGGGAGCTTGGACACAAACCTAGTTTTGTCTAACTTGAAGCTCATAATTTTAACTTTAAGGTTATACTGCTTCTAAATGCTATTTTTAGCTTGTTTATTGATATATATGTAATATAATTTATATCAGTGTCATTTATTTTGTAAATAAAACCCATGAACTGTAGATCATAAGCCTGCTTAGTTTGATTGTTAGTACACACCCCAGTGCCACATATGTGATGACACTTAACAAGTATCTCATGATGCATGCCTTTCAGAGCAATTAAATGCCTTTGGGTCACTGTCGGTCACATGCCCATGAGTTACAAACTGCTCCCTCTAGATCTGTATTTCTGTCCAAAGAGGATAGACTAACAAGCGTTAAAAGAAAATAGAGAGCCCACACCAGTGTGCAGATTTTCAAACTCTGACTTAAAAAAAAAAAATCTCCACAGACAAAACATAGTGCCTAGATGGGTGATTGACATAACAGAAATCCTGCCTCGCTAAATGTGTTGCCACAGTTCGTTCTGTACTTATTATAAGGGATTATTGACACTTTAGGAAGATACAATTTCAGATACCACAATAGGAAATTAACTTTGGTATTAGGAGAAATTGAAGTTAGATGTTACAGTCTACAGTAGGACAACCTAATTTCATTTTAACTGTGACTTATAATATACTATTATAAATCTACTTGCAGGTATGAAGAAAAAATTCATGTACATTTCTCGTTGGTATTTATCTTCTGGAAGAAATAGCTCCAAATTAAGCTACATAAGGATTGGGTAAATACTTGAGAAAAACTCATTTAGATTCTGTGACTATTGGGAGGGATATTTTAGAAGCTATAATTTTTGATCAACTAAGTATTAATTTTATTTTTATTTTAGCCAGGTACACGTTTTATAAAATAACACTAATAAGGTGTGCTATTTTTCCCTAACCAAATTCTTCATGATGAAATTCAACTGCAATATTCATTTAGAAATTTGATAATGCTCTCTTGTGTGAGTTTTAGGAATATTTGAAACCCTGTTGCATATAAATTATATCATGGAAAAGCTGTATAAATATTCTATTATGGCACATGCTGTTTTAAGGCTCTGTCAGGATTTTCTTTATACACTCCATTTTGAGGGGTATATAAATCACATGTAAAAATTCATGTTGGACTGAAACTCAGCACAAAAACCCTCCTCCAGAGGCAAAAGCTTTTTTCAAAATGTGGTTTGAATTATGTTGGTTATTTTTAAGTTATAGAAGTGCAGAAAATGTATTTGTGGTTTTCAAGGAGAGAGATTTTTTCCATTTTTCTAACTCGTTAGGAAACTTTACAGGCCTTTAGACCATTTTGTGGTTTAGTTCTCCTCAGGTTTTTCCCCAAAGCAGTATTATAACTTGAATGGTGTCCGCTATGAATCCGATGATTACTGTTCTGAATACAAATGTGTGTATGGATATATTTAGTAATACATATCTTATACTAGGAGAAGTTCCAGTAATATCATGACTGGGCTAGAAGATTATGCCTATAAGTTTTCCATTCTCTGTTCTTGGTATCAAGTCAAGTTTCTTCTATAAAAGGAATTCCCTATCAGTACCATAGCTCAGCATGTATTGCCTGTAGTTTTAAAGCTGAATCTTTAACTTGCAGAAAAATCCAATTAAACGTGACTTCTTTTATGAGCTTTTTGACAATAAGTCTGTCGTTCCTAAATTCTGCTTTTCTATAACATGTAGAGCAAGTTGCAACCTGTTTAATAGGTATTCCTTGATGATTCTCTCCTCTGAAAAGTATTTAATATGTGTATGTTTATGTTCATAAATTAGTTGTGTTAAATAATGTTGAACTTATTTTGTCAGTATAGCTAATATGTAGCTTAAAATTTTCATAACATACATAGAGATTGTGATTATATTATCTTTCTTAATAGCATCAATTAAAATCTGAGGAAGTTTGATTTGGATTTAGAAATTTGGCATAATTCACAAAGTTACTTAAGGCAATCTTTGAAATGACTTAAAAGGATAATGAAAATAGAAATATTTTATATGATTGAATTGCTTCCACATACGTTGTATTTTGAGGAGCCCTGGTGGTACAGTGGTTAAGTGCTTGGCTACTAATCAAAAGGTCAGTAGTTCGAACCCATCAGCCACTCTGCAGGAGAAAGATGTGGCAGTCAGCTTCCATAAAGATTTATAGCCTTGGAAACCCTATGGGACAGTTCTACTCTGTCCTATAGAGTTGCTATGAGCTGGAATCAACTTGATGCCTGTGAGTTTGGTTTGGGTGTCTTGATGCCACTATTTCTGGTATAATTACTAGAATCTTTGGATTTAAGGATAGTTAGGGTGGACCAACTAGAGAATAATCAAACGTTTGTCTGTGGCTAGTAGAGCAATGGGGAATTTCCTATTGGCACATTCTGAAGAGCAGAAAGGCTCTGTCATCTCCAGGGTGGTTTATCTGCTAACATAGTGTCATGGAAATTAGCCCATTCTATACTGTAGAGAGAGCTCTGCTCCAGGTTTCCTTATTTTTCATATTAACAGGAGATCAAGGTTACTAATGAGGGGTCACATCTCAAATCCCTAATCTACATAGCTGAATATCTTTATTTCTATTTGGGTCATTTTTTTTTTTTTTAACTCTGCTCCATTTACTTTTACTAAATTATACCAGTTTGTTTTCAATAATGTTAAATTTGGTTATAACTGATAAACTTTTATTTGGATTTCACACATCACATACAAAAGACTTATGCCTTTCTATTGGTTTGTCAGTAAAGTCATAGCTTTTATGATTTAACTTAACATGTAGCACTCAAAACACCCTTGTATGATTCAATCGGTCATTAAGGAGTTTATTGTAGCTTTTGGGGGAAGTCAACAAATTTCTCAGCACTTGGAACCTATTGAGATGCAGTTTCTATGTTAATCAGAAATGTTTCAAAGTAGAACATAGACATTTAAAAACCACTAAAAATAAATATATTTCAAATGTCCAAAAATTGCTTTTACCTGTGAAGAACCTAGATTTCATGATTTGAACTTAAGCAATTTATAACTCATTAGACAAATAATATACACATGCACTCCCTCCCATCTCTTACATTGTACCCATATTTTTTCTCATATTTGAAGAAGGTGTAATAACATAGTGCTATTATGTGAATAGCACTGACCTTATTAAAACCTAGCACCATTGTTTTTTACATAGCAAGCAGAATATCTTAAAATAGAATGGCTATTTCTTAGAACATTTGAAATAAAGAATAACATGAAAAAGCTTTAATATTATGAATAGTAAGAAATGTAAGATATATCCTTACCTTGATTTTATCTTTAAGCAGCCTTTTATATGTTTACTAGATACTTCTTCCTTTGGTTTTACAGGTTCCAGCTCTTGTTCTTTCTTTTGACAAACCAATGTATAATTTATGCCATTGTTATTTGACCAAAACGTTCCAACAGAAGTTTCATAACGTATACAAAACTCAACTCTACTGCCGTCTTTTTGATAAGGAGGAACCAATACAATCTTAAAGGTGAACTGGTCGGTTTCACCATCACAAGAATTAGGGACATATTCTGCTAAGATGTCATAGTATGTCTGCCAATCATCTAAGGACATTCTCACATATACTAACTTCTGAAAAGAAATATTCAGAACTCGAATAATTCCCTTCATACTTGTAGACCCAGGAAGATACTCAGTTGATTCCAGTACTGCTTTCTGTACTTGAAGTTTTTGCATAAGATCTTCTTTTGAAGAAGGCAAATCAAATAGTGGAGATAAAACATATTCTTCCATGTGGAAAATGTCCTTGCTTAAGTCCAAATTGGTTGAACCACTCGGTAATTCCCAGCAATCAAATTCTTTGACAGACACAAGATTGAATCCAAAGGTATCAGCAAATGAAACTCTTCTTGAACCTGAAGATGGGGTGTCCACATACATGTCTTCAGAAGACTCAGAACCTCTTCTACTTGGTTGAGGGGAGAAACCAGCTTTGAAAGTAGGTTTAACTTCTTCATCTTCAGAAAGGGAATCGGATAAATTAGGAACTTCTAAAAAGTTATCTTTGCTAATTTGACTAGGTTCTTCAGAAGGCTCCATTGGGCTCTCTGGTATCAAATAAAAGAGAACTGTACAACTAGTAGAGGCTGATATTTGAGATACTGTGGTTTAAAATAAGTATAATGTTACAGTTGACATTGCAAAAAGGAGTCAGCTCTATAAATAGGTCTGATGGCGTGTAAACTATGCTAGTTTGCCTCCAAAGGCCTTTAATATGATAGCATCGATGTTACTCTCGCCAGTATGTTTCAGATTTAACCCCTAGTTTTTAAAGCTGCATTTGTTTATGAGTTAAGTTCCAATGAGACATTTTAAAATCATTTTTTGCTGTGTCAAAAATTCTAAACTCCAGAATAAACATATTGTTTCACCAGTTGATATTAAAAATAAAACTTGGAATGTTTAACAGAAAATAACAGTAGTATCACAATACTTAATATGTAGTTTAAACTACATCAACTCATTGGAGAGGCAAGTGAAGAGAGGGGAGGATAAAAACATTTATAGAGGTGGAAATATCCAGAGCCTAGGGTAACTACCATTTATCAGGGACTTATAATGTAAAATGTGTGCTATAAAAGAGTTACATAGAAGTGCTGGTAGTTCGGAAGGAGGATCACAACTTAGATTGGATGGTATCATTGGAAATAAACCACAAAGGGTGCGTAGAATTGGAACATGCAGAGTTGAGTTGAGGTGGGGTAGATTTTTCAGGTAGAAGACATAGCCTTAAGCCAAAGTTTAAACCAAAGAATTAGTCAAATCTGTTATTTTAAACATAGTAGGTTTCTTTTAATTAAACCATGGGAAAATACACATAAGTAATGTGTTATTGGCTTGAAAATATTTGTAGACAAAGGTGAGCTTGGCCCATGAGAAAAATATTTATGTAAAATAAACTGTTCATCTTTAGAAAATTGCCATTTTATACCCTCACAGAAGTTGATAAAACAGCATTTGGAGTCTGGTGTGAGTTTTAAAGTGTAAGTAGTCTGTTTATACTCTCATATATATTGTGTTTACATAAATGTAAAACCCACTTTGGCCCTGGAAATTTGGTAAAAACTTATTAAAATTAAATGCATGTATGCTTTGACCCAGACATGTCCCAGATAGAAATTTGCCCATCAGTATTGGATAAGTATTCAAAGACATGGAGAATATATTTACAACAAAATTGTTTATTTAAAAAGTCTGGATAAAAAGTGATTTAAGCATCCATCAACAAGGGACTGGATGAATAATGTTCCACCCATATGACAAAATGTTTTACAGGTGTTAGAAGGATGAAGTAACACAATGTATGCTGATATGGAAAGATACCCAAGATAACAGGTCAAATAAAGAAAAAAGTGTGCATAGGTATATGCATAGAAAATTCCTCGAAGGGTACAAAAACTGTTGTCAGTGGTTAGCTCTAACTGGGGAAGATGAACGTTGAGCATGATTTTCTTTTGAAACATCTTTAGAATTAAGTAAATTAAATTAAATTAAAAAATACGAAGTGTCAGAGGCAAGTAATTTAAAAAGAGAAAAAACCCAATAGCATAATTTATTTCAAATGACAACTTTATAAATATGCTATACCTTATAGGATAATTCAAATTGCATAAAGTAGTGGATTAAGAAATTATTTTTCAAAATTACTAATGAGTAGTGTCTAGGAGGATAAGGAAATGAAATTATGCAGGCATTACTTTATCCACATAGCTAGAATGAGTGGCAACCACTTGAATTGTTCAAGAATGGGAAATGGCTGTGAGAATGGTTATCTCTTGCAAACTTAATGACCACAAGCATCCATATTCCAACGTACTTGAAGTATATCTTTATTCAGTCAAGGAAATGAGTAACAAAATACTTCACAGAACTAGTAAAATAATCCATACAGTCATGTAAATAAGAGAGTAATGAAAATTTAAAGATGTAATAACATACTAAAATAATTTAACTACCCAGTAGTTACAAGCGGGGGTGGAGGTAAAGACCCCTGGGTTCATATCCTGGCTCTGCTACTTACTAGTTGGGTGACCTTTGTAATGTTGCTCAAATTTTCTAACCCTCATTGTTTTTAATGGTTAATAAGCAATGTTAACAATTAAATGGTATGCCTGTTAAATACCATACAAAACTGATAAGAATGGTAGTAATTATTATTTTTTTATTCCTAGATTGTGGAAGGCCAATTTCTAAGAGCAATGGGTAGGCAGGTAGATGGATGGATAGATAGATAGAGAAAGAGAGAGAGATGATATATAGATAGATATACTATAGAAAGTTTACATATATAATATTACAATGTGATCTATAATTTGTTTAATTTTTTTATCTTTTTAAAAGACATAAAATAGCTCTACATTAGAAAATTTTCCTGTTATCTGATCTAAACTTTTCCCTTCTTAATTTGACTCTTTAAACAGAGCACTACTCCCTTGATTCCTAGTAATCACTGCCTTTCTTTTGGAGTTTATAACCTTCACATAATTGTAGACGGTTGACATGTTCCCCCTTAGTCGCCACTTAGCTAAAGCAAAGTGATTTCATCTATTTAATCTGTTCTCACATGTCAATCCTCCAGCACTCTTTATCATTTTGTTACTTCTCTATGAACTCCTTCCAGCTTGCCTATATTTTGCTGTTAATGAGGTACCCGCAGATGAATGCAATATCGCAGATCAAGTCTCTCTGGGGCACACGAAGAAGTACCATCAGCCTCAGCCTTGTGACTTGGTGTTTGTAATTCATTTGAAATTCACATTGCCTCACTTCTTTTCCATATCATAGATGAGATCAACATCCCATTTTCTCCTATCCACTACCATTTCAATTTTAACACCACTTTTAACCTATCATTCTCTTCCTCAGCTACTTAGACTGTTTTAGCAGCAGTAGAGGTTTTTAGAAGCTAAAGCTCAAGGAGTTTCCACGCATTCCATTTTCTTTGTATTAATCAAAGATTCTCAAAGGTATCTTTTATATAAGAGACTGTATCCCTCAGGATCACAGTAAATAGGAAACAGATAACTCAGAATAGGATAATTCCAGGAGGGCTTGGAGCCCTGGGGGCGAAGTGGTTAAGCTCTCAGCTGCTAACTGAAAGGTAGGTGGTTCAAACCCACCAGCCACTCCATGGGAGAAAGATCTGTCAGTCTGCTTCCAGCCTTCCAAGATTACAGCCTTCCAAGACTACAGCCTTGGAAACGCTATGGGGCAGTTCTACTCTTTCCTATAGTGTCACTATGAGTCAGAAGGACTCGACTGGCAAACGGTTTTGGTTTTTATTTGCAAAGTGTAAATGCAAAGAAAACTCCAGGCTAGTGGTAACCTGGGGCCAGTCCTATCTGAATTGTTAGTACCCCTCATGAGATGAAGGAAAGGAGCAGTTATCAGAACTGGGAAGTAAAGAGTGTTTAGAGAGTTTGCTGGCTCAAGAGGATCAGTGACCTTTAGTGAAGGGACACAGCCAGCTGAAGATGACCTTGCCAGGAGTGATCCAGGGCCTTAATACCCTGAATTCACTCTTCTCTCTCTCTCTTTCGCTGATATCCTACCAGGGCTACCCACTGGTCAAACTCAGCTGGAAGCCAGAAGCCATGGAAGCTATTATAGTCCATTCAGGTCAGGCTCCTGAGAGCAGAGAGCAAGGAGGAGAAAGGTGAAAAGGGTAGAGGGTGGATCTAGAGGAGCAAATAAAAGATAACAGAGATGAAAGATTTAGTACTTACTTATCTTTATGCATCTATGCACTGTATGTAAGCATATATAATTTAAAATATATGTATTTGTGTTCCTCTCCCATCCCTTCCTCCCTTCCTCCTTCCTCTTTCCTTCCTTCCTTCCTCCCTCCCTTCCTTCCTTCCGTCTATCCATCTATCCATCCACCATCCACCATCCTTCTATCCACCTATCCATCCATCCATTCATCTACCTGTTTATCTGCGTATTCCTTCTCAATGTTAACTGAGTTCTTATTTCCTAACCTTTTATTGGCACAGATTCAGCCAAAAAAATTATAATATCTAAGGTTTGTGAGCTCTGATCAATTGAAAGTCACAAATAAGATTGGGTTTATCCACACAAGGATAGGAAAGACATCATTATTTTTTTTTAATCAGTTATAATTTTGCATTTATTTCCCTTGCTTAGGTCTTTGTCTGTAGCCTAAACTCAAGAAACACTTTGTCAAAATACAATCTGGGGGAAAAAATAAAAAATGCAAAGAAATAAAAATAAAAAAGACAATGTGGAGCAGAAGTTCTTAATTAGGGATACATGTTAAAATCAATGGGAGAGATATTCAAACTATACAGGCTCAGG
>NW_004444032.1:1694632-1696014 GCF_000243295.1 Trichechus manatus latirostris | reverse complement strand
AAGTGACTGATAAAATACATGCTCATGTTATGTGCATTTAGATATCAAAAAGTATAGCTAAGCACATTGCATTGCAGGTCAGTAAGCCTGGATTCTAGGGCCATGTTTATCATTAAGAAACTGTGTGATCTTGGAAATCATTTAAATATCTGAATATTTATTATTTAATATCATTTCAAAACTGCAGACTCTGCAAACACACGATGCTTTTATCATGAAAGTTGCAGTTTATTTGTGAAGCAAACATTTATTGACTTCTTACTCTGTCAGGCACTTTGCTAGATCCTAAGGTGACAAAGTTAAAAATAAAACATAGAATCTGTTCTTAATGGCCTACCATCCAGTGGAGAGATAGGCAATAAGAGAAAATTTGCAATGTGGCGTATCTTGCTTCCTTGACCTAATGGCCTTAGTCACTGATTGGGAAATCTTGGGAATATTACTTACAAACTTGAATTTAGGAGTTCTGCCCATATTTGTCCTTTATTGTGTTAGAACTGGATTCTTGTTTTATGGACAGGTTTTTAAATCCTTTTATCTGCAGTCAGGTCCCCTCCATCTTTCTTTCAAAGAGGGTTGGATACCTATTGCTTTCACTAAAGACAACCAGGCCTAGAGATCCTATTGTCTCAAAAATCCTGATTCTTTTGACTGCTATTACTAGGCTAATTGTATTGACTTTTCAATTGCAGGGAATCTAGTGTTAAACTGATATGCTCATTTCTTACCCCACATCATGCCAGAATACAATATCCCTTGGTATGATAAAGATAGCCTAGAATCACAGTACATAAACCAAGAGCAGTTGCTCAAACAGAACAAGGGGATACTGAGTGATTTTAAAAGTAGAAAAGGTGTGTGTCAGTGTTGTAGCCTTTCACCATTCTTACTCAATCTGTATGCTGAGCAAATAATCCAAGAAGTCAGACTATATGAAGAAGAACACAGTATCAGGATTGGAGGAAGACAGACTCATTAACAAGCTGGGATATGCAGATGATACAACCAACCTTGCTTGCTGAAAGGGAAGAGGACTTGAAGCACTAACTGAAGAAGATCAAAGAATACAACCCTCAGTATGGATTACACCTTAACATTAAAAAAAAACAAAAAACTTCACAATGGAATCAATAAGCAACATCATGACAAACAGAGAAAATATTGAAGTTGTCAAGGTTTTCATTTTACCTGAATCCACAATCAACATCCACGGAAGCAACAGCCAAGAAATCAAATGATGTATTGCATTGGGCAAATCTGCTGCAAAAGATCTCTTTGAACTGTTAAAAAGCAAAGATGTCACTTTGAGGACTAAGGTGCACCTAACTCAAGCCATGATATTTTCAATCGCCTCATATGCCTGGAAAGCTGGACAATGAATA
>NW_004444032.1:1692539-1694313 GCF_000243295.1 Trichechus manatus latirostris | reverse complement strand
TGGGACCGACTAGATGGCACCTAACAACAACAACTACAAGAATCATTGTTTGACACAATTAAATAAAAGATGAAATTCAAAATTTTTCTGATTACTTTAATGCAAGTTATCAAAAGATTATTTTGCATGTTAACCTAATATTTGATGTTATAATTTCCAAAAAATAAATTTTAGACAGTATTTATTTAGATTTGCTTCTGGACACATTTATCATATTTACCAGATACAAATATTCTTTGTTCAGGCCAAATATTTTCCGTAGTAAACAGAGAGTAAATATACCAATGCATGCTGTTGATGATCCTTTATTATGTGCATATACAAATAAGAGCAGAAGAAAGAATTAATTAATCTGTTTTGTATTAGTTTTATACTGCATATGTTTTCTTTGGACTGAGTCAACATGAGTTCAGTTTACCAGAAAATTTTTGCCTTCTTCTCCCCTCCACACTTGTTCTTCCTTGTTGTCATTGAAGTCAATAAATGATTTAATATTAGATGAAACAACATAAAGCATAGAACTAAACAAAATCTGATTTTGGAAACTTTAAATTTCTAAGATTTTATTATAGGATCCTACCAATAATTAGCACACCAAAAGATTACATTTTTTTCAATCAGTTTACAGGGAGGTACTGTAAGATATGTGACTTACTTGTTATGCGTCTTCTGTCATGTGAGTTACTTAATATAGACAAAAATTCAGCATTTACTATAGATTTCTCCAAAACTTTCAAAGACTATGTCTATGCTTTATGCAGTGCTTGGTACAGTTTGGGATGATAATAAATTCTCAATGACTCTGCATCAACTTAAAGAATCTTAAACTGAGTCTGCCATACAGAGTAGGACCCAAGAAACCCATTGCATTTGACTCGATTCAACTCATAGTGACCCTGTAGGACAGAGTAGAATTGCCCCACAGAGTTTCCAAGGAGTGCCTGGTGGATTTGAACTGCTGGCCTTTCAGTTACAAGCTGAACTCTTAGCCACTATGCCACCAGGGTTTCCACAAAGTAGGACACCTAATACTATTTAATATTATAACAAAGTCAGTAACATTATGGGTATTGATTCAGTTTTCTAAACTTTATATTACATTCATTTATCAGGTCAGGGGTTTGTAACCTGGAATTTCTGGACCCTGCTGGGCTTGTGGATAGAAAATGAATGATTAGAAATTATTCTGAAATTGGTTGTTAAAGTTGTTTAATTGGGTGTCTACATTTTTCTGTGTATAGTACACATAATTTTCATCTTCAGTCCTTAAACGAAAAATTTAAGAATGATTCATATCTGAAAATGATTATTTGACAATCAGGACGAGTTGTTCCTGTGAATTAGAACTAGAATATATGCCATTCTGTTCCCTTTATGCACCTAATGTTAATGTTTAGCCCAAACTGAATTAGTAACCATTATAAAAATCTCTTTGGCATGTAATATGAAAAATACACAACAATGTTTGTATGAACACACACACATTATGCATATCTAATCTGAATATTGAGGTGAGAAATAAATAGAACTTGCTTAATTTTTCATAAGGCACTTCCTGGTGCATCGAGTAGATATATTTAGCATCATTCTAAATTTTCCAATTCAAATCATCTTTTACCAATAGAGTAGTTAACTGTCTTCTTAATGGTTACTAATCTTAATCTTTTCTTAAGAATAGCAAAAAAAAAATTCTGGGCATAATCTTTTGCTTAGCCCAGGGACTTCATCATGAATATTTTTAAATCATACAACTAAAAGTTGTCAAAAATAGAAG
>NW_004444032.1:1690159-1691277 GCF_000243295.1 Trichechus manatus latirostris | reverse complement strand
TTTTCAGTGGGGGACCTTTGCATATCTATCATGGGATTTATTTCTTAGTATTTGATTTTTTATGCTAGATGTAAATAATGTCATTTTTAATATTTCGTTTTCTATTTTTCCTCTTGATCTTTGTATACTGACTTTGTATCTAGTGACTTTACAAAATTTGTTTTTTAATTGTAGTAGTGTATCTACAGTTTCTTTTGTATTCTCTACGTATACCATATTTTTACGTAAATAACACGTGTCTTCTACCTTTGTTTGCCAACAGCGCCCTCTTCCCATGAGGTATTTTCATAAGCACTGCTATGCTAATTTTTTTTTACATGTGAATGTAAAAAAATTAGCATAGGTACATTTATGAAAATACCTCACAGGGGGAGGGCAAGGTTGACAAACAAACATAGAAGGTATGTATTATTTATGTAAATATACAGTAATAGCATGTCATCTTTGAATAATGACAGTTTGTTTCTTAGTTTCTTATGTATTTTCTTACTTTATTGGACTGTCGAAAAAAGTCCTAATACAATGTTCAATAGTAGTAGCTGTACCTGCCATTCTTGTCTAAGTTCTCATCTATGGGATGAAGATTTCAATATTAAACAGTTAATTATGATGTTTAATGTCAGATAAATGGGATATCCACATGCAAAAGAATGAAGCTGGACTCCCACCTCACACCATATAGAAAAATTCACTCATAATGATTCACACCATATACAAAAATTTACTCATAATGAATCCAAGACCTAAATTTAAGAGCTAAAACTATAAAACTTTTAAATGAAAACATAAGCATAAATCTTTATAACCTTGAATTAGGCAATGGTTTCTTAGTTGTGACATCAAAAGCAAAATAAAAAACAAATACAAAAAATAGAAAAGTTGGATTTCATCAAAATTAAAAATGTTCGTGTTTCAAAAGACCAGATTTACTGGCCTAAAGGAGACTGGAGAAACCCCGAGAGTATGGCTCCCAGACACCCTTTTAGCTCAGTGGTGAAGTTACCTCCAAGGTTCACGGTTCAGCCTGGGAGTGGACAGCCCCATAAAACCAAATGAGACTAATGAGGTACAGGAGTCCAGTGACAAGGGCCAGAAAGCAGAAGGGGAGGAGGAAGCTG
>NW_004444032.1:1687586-1688327 GCF_000243295.1 Trichechus manatus latirostris | reverse complement strand
TGGGGTTTCTTTTTTGAGATGATGTAAATGTTCAGGAATGAGATAAGGGTTATGGTTGTGCAACTATATGAATAGACTAGAAGTCAGTAAACTGTACACTTTTAAAGGGTGAATTTTATGCTATGTGAATTATATCTCAATAAAAAATCCAGTTTCCAGTCAAGTTCTCTGTCTAGTCAACTGTTTTATTAAACTTATTGATCACAGTGTTTTTAAAATCTATGCCTGATACTCCATTTTTCTGTCTTTTCTAGTCATTCTGGGTAGAAGCATTGGTCTGCCCAAGCTATAGTATCATAGCAGAAATGGAAAGTCAATTTCTTTCTTTTAAATGTGAATTGGTGTCAAGCCAACTCTCCTTCAATTTATATTTGTATAATTAACTTTGTGAATCTAGATGTAAATCATATTATTCTTTTCAGGTTCTTTTATCTGCTGTAGTATCCAGCTTTCATATTAGTTATAGCACTCAGCTTTGTAAAAACAAGCATTCCTAAGTAAGATATAAATTTTTTTAAATCTAAGTTCTATATAGACCCTTAGATCTAATATTTCCAAATCCCTTCACATTGAATGTACACTTCCAGTTCTATGTAAGGATAATTTATGAGACTGAATGCCCAGGACGATTGCTTCATAGTGAAGCAGTGATTACAAGAAAATGTTCTGCTGGAAGAAAAAAAATTAAAAGCTATTTCTGTGTCTTTTAGATGTTTTCATGGTAAGAAAGTTTTCTGGGGG
>NW_004444032.1:1681009-1683844 GCF_000243295.1 Trichechus manatus latirostris | reverse complement strand
GCTAGTCAGGTAATTTACCTACATCAAATATCCATCTAGTTGAGCCACACTGCCTTGTCATGGTGAATGTCCATTCTTATCATGCAAACTGCATGCCGAAGAGATAGTTCATGAAGATAGTATCATGGATATGACCAGGTTCAGCTCAGACAGCATCATGGGGTCCTTATATTACTTGCATAGTATTGTTGGTTTGGTTCAAAGTTTTAGGTAAATTTTCTCTATGATTTTTAGATATGATGAAGTAAGCAAGACAGCTACTGAAGGGCTGGAAAAATATTTGCATGATATACCATGTTTCCCACAGCTCCAACTACACAGCTTTACTGGCAGATGTTTGTATACTATAACATATTTAAATTGGAAGGAATCCTAGAGAACATTTAGATCTGTCTCATTTTACTGTAAAAGGAAGCAGGTCTATAGAAAAGAAATAAGTATTTTTTCCTTCTCCTCTTAGTGCACAAGAAGTCCCTGGGTGACACAAATGGTTAAGTGCTAAACTACTAACCAAAAGATTGGTGGGTCTAACCTACCCAGAGGTGCCTCAAAAGAAAGGCCTGGTGATCTGCTTCTGAAAGTTCAGTCATGAAAACCCTATGGAGGGCAGTTCTATTCTGCAACACGTGAGGTCACCATGAGTTACAATCAACTCAGTGACAACAGTTTTGGTTTGGTTTTTGATATTAGTGCACTAGCAGCATAGACAAAGACTTGTTCAGCTGACTCACAATCTGATGGTCTTTCCACTCAAACTTATTAAGTAGATATTTGTTGAATAAATTAAGAGAACCACTCAAAATGTGTTCCTGTGCCTCCCTGAAGGTTCTTTCCTGAACATTGGCAGCTGGACCTTTCTTTTCTATATATATTTATTGTACCCACACTTAAGACTGTGATGGACCATAAAATTCAACTCTGAGAGTCAAGTCCCAGGAAGGAAAGAGATGTTTGTCCTCTTAATCTAAGCAAACCACACAGGGGTCATTATCATATTCCAATGAGAAAGCTCAAAGATGATTCATCAGTCGACAAGGGATTCCTACAACACTGTTATGTTGTCATTTCTCTGCCTATTCCACATTGAGGTGATTTCTCCACCTCCTACTCTAGAGCCTGAAAGGGAGTGCTTTTTGTCTTTCTGAAGTACCTCTTTAAAAGGACAGATAAACAGGGTTAGATTTATTAAGCAGCCACCATTGAAGGTGGCATACATATGAAGCTATTTACCTCACTCATTTATATAAGGAGCCCTATGGGATAAATTTGTACCATGTTTTATACAGACTTCTCAAAAAAAAATAAATAAATAAACAAAATAAACTTTAAAGAAAGAAAATAGACTTAAGATTTCATGAACAAGTTGATTAATATTAGATCATTTTTAGAGTATAGTTTCATACAAAATATAAAGATGTGAGGGAAATGATCCATTAAAAACAGAGACTTCAGGGAATTAGAACCTTTAGAGGAGATATGATAAATACATACTGTCCCTACTTCTACCTGGTTGTAAAGATTTTAAATTTAGGCATTGCCTATTTCCTTTTCCCAGGAGACTAATCAGAATTTAATTGGGGGTAGGAAGGGTGCTTCACAAGGTTTCCGATCCAGAATTTTCCCAGACATGGAGACAAGGGTCAAAAAAATACCCTAGCCTTCTTGGAAGGTGACATTTTCTTCTACTCCTTAAACCTTTGAAATTATAGTCGCTGCAATAAAGAATGAAGATTAACCACCTTATATTGTATAATTATAGGTTAAGCGTCCTGAGCATAGAACAAGTGAAAATAGGACATAAATAAAGTTTATTTGCCCAGTCTAAAACTCAGAAGTGGCATAACAGTCTGTGTTTCCAAGGTTCAATCTACTACATTCATTATAGTATACCTGGTCTGTGGTCTGACATTGCAAATTCAAAACAGGAAGCCAGAATACACAGTCATTTTGTTCTACCCCATGTATCTAGGTGTCACTCATTCACCCTCTACTGAAACTTGAGGAGTTTGGAGGCTAGGTGGGTGAATTTACTTTCCACACCATCCCTATGAGCTTATGTCTAAATTATCTGGCTACACAAAAGATCAGCTTGAAACTTATTGCTCACCTCTTATCTATTCAATGGTTTGATGGAACAGCAAGGAATATCGTTAAAGACAATGAGGCATCAACTCCTTTAATTATTCTGTTAAGAATCTGCCATTTCAGACCATCTATTTCAGATTTGGATTCGTGACATTTTAACCTCTTCTTGATTAAAGGTTTCTATCTCCATCTCAAAGAATGCTTACTTATATGTGGTTTCTCACAAATGGCTTAACCTTTCTGCATCTCAGTTTCATCCGTTATAAAATAGAGATAATTACAGTGGGTTCTATCTGCCCAGCATGTGGCAGGCATGCTCCATGCATGGACTCCCTATAAGGTCTTCATATGGAGTTCGAAATATGTCCTAAGAACAAAGACACAATTGAAATAGAATTGGGACTAAGAATAAGGCAGTCTCAAAGCAGAGCAGAGTAAGAGAAGTTGAATGCTGGTGTTCTAGAGTCTTTGGCTATCATTTCTACCTTTACACACTTAATTCTTCTACCTGCCAAAGCTCAGAATTAAGCATGAACTCTGTAAATAAAGAACAACAGACTTTTATTGAGGACTAGAACGGTTCAAACTGGGCAGCATAAAGCATAAGTGCAAAGCTCTCCGAAGGGGTTAGGTAGAGAGGGTTGTTATTTACAGCTTAGAGAAACAAACTAATCTTTCTTCACATGAGTTTATCTATTTTAACCTTCTTTCCGAGGACAACCTGCTGCAAGCAATCTTTCAAAGTAGAAT